>NW_027618334.1:0-76640 GCF_964187855.1 Myxine glutinosa
GTGTTGAAAAACACTTTTCGCACTTGTGTTAGTGTTGAAAAACCACTTTTCGTGCTTGTGTTGGTGCAGGAAACCACTTTTGCACTTGTATTAGTGTGGAAAAAACACTTTTTGCACTTGTGATAGTGTTGAAAAACCACTTTTCGCACTTGTGTTAGTGTTGAAAAACCACTTTTGCACTTGTATTAGTGTGGAAAAAACACTTTTTGCACTTGTGATAGTGTTGAAAAAACACTTTTTGCACTTGTATTAGTGTGAAAAACCACTTTTCGCACTTGTGTTGGTGCAGGAAACCACTTTTGCACTTGTATTAGTGTGGAAAAACCACTTTTCGCACCTGTGTTAGTGTTGAAAAACCACCTTTCGCACTTGTGTTAGTGTTGAAAAACCACTTTCGCACTTGTGTTGGTGCAGGAAACCACTTTTGCACTTGTATTAGTGTGGAAAAACCACTTCTCGCACTTGTGTTAGTGTTGAAAAACCACTTTTCGCACTTGTGTTAGTGTTGAAAAACCACTTTTCGCACTTGTGTTGGTGCAGGAAACCACTTTTGCACTTGTATTAGTGTGAAAAACCACTTTTCGCACTTGTGTTAGTGTTGAAAAACCACTTTTCGCACTTGTGTTAGTGTTGAAAAACCACTTTTCGTGCTTGTGTTTGGTGCAGGAAACCACTTTTGCACTTGTATTAGTGTGGAAAAAACACTTTTTGCACTTGTGATAGTGTTGAAAAACCACTTTTCGCACTTGTGTTAGTGTTGAAAAACCACTTTTGCACTTGTATTAGTGTGGAAAAAACACTTTTTGCACTTGTGATAGTGTTGAAAAACCACTTTTCGCACTTGTGTTAGTGTTGAAAAACCACTTTTCGCACTTGTGTTGGTGCAGGAAACCACTTTTGCACTTGTATTAGTGTGGAAAAACCACTTTTCGCACCTGTGTTAGTGTTGAAAAACCACCTTTCGCAGTTGTGTTAGTGTTGAAAAACCACTTTTCGCACTTGTGTTGGTGCAGGAAACCACTTTTGCACTTGTATTAGTGTGGAAAAAACACTTTTTGCACTTGTGATAGTGTTGAAAAACCACTTTTCGCACTTGTGTTTGTGTTGAAAAACCACCTTTCGCACTTGTGTTAGTGTTGAAAAACCACTTTTCGCACTTGTGTTGTGCAGGAAACCACTTTTGCACTTGTATTAGTGTGGAAAAACCACTTTTCGCACCTGTGTTAGTGTTGAAAAACCACCTTTCGCACTTGTGTTAGTGTTGAAAAACCACTTTTCGCACTTGTGTTGGTGCAGGAAACCACTTTTGCACTTGTATTAGTGTGGAAAAAACACTTTTTGCACTTGTGATTGTGTTGAAAAACCACTTTTCGCACTTGTGTTAGTGTTGAAAAACCACTTTTCGCACTTCTGTTGGTGCAGGAAACCACTTTTGCACTTGTATTAGTGTTCAAAAACCACTTTTCGCACTTGTGTTAGTGTTGAAAAACCAATTTTCGCACTTGTGTTGGTGCAGGAAATCACTTTTGCTCACTTGTATTAGTGTGGAAAAACCACTTTTCGCACTTGTGTTAGTGTTGAAAAACCACTTTTCGCACTTGTGTTAGTGTTGAAAAACCACTTTTCGCACTTGTGTTAGTGTTGAAAAACACTTTTCGCACTGGTGTTGGTGCAGGAAACCACTTTTGCACTTGTATTCGTGTGGAAAAAACACTTTTTGCACTTGTGATAGTGTTGAAAAACCACTTTTCGCACTTGTGTTAGTGTTGAAAAACCACTTTTCGCACTTGTGTTGGTGCAGGAAACCACTTTTGCACTTGTATTAGTGTGGAAAAACCACTTTTCGCACCTGTGTTAGTGTTGAAAAACCACCTTTCGCACTTGTGTTAGTGTTGAAAAACCACTTTTCGCACTTGTGTTGGTGCAGGAAACCACTTTTGCACTTGTATTAGTGTGGAAAAACCACTTCTCGCACTTGTGTTAGTGTTGAAAAACCACTTTTCGCACTTGTGTTAGTGTTGAAAAACCACTTTTCGCACTTGTGTTGGTGCAGGAAACCACTTTTGCACTTGTATTAGTGTGGAAAAACCACTTTTCGCACTTGTGTTAGTGTTGAAAAACCACTTTTCGCACTTGTGTTAGTGTTGAAAAACCACTTTTCGTGCTTGTGTTGGTGCAGGAAACCACTTTTGCACTTGTATTAGTGTGAAAAAACACTTTTTGCACTTGTGATAGTGTTGAAAAACCACTTTTCGCACTTGTGTTAGTGTTGAAAAACCACTTTTGCACTTGTATTAGTGTGGAAAAAACACTTTTTGCACTTGTGATAGTGTTGAAAAAACACTTTTTGCACTTGTATTAGTGTGGAAAAACCACTTTTCGCACTTGTGTTGGTGCAGGAAACCACTTTTGCACTTGTATTAGTGTGGAAAAAACCACTTTTCGCACCTGTGTTAGTGTTGAAAAACCACCTTTCGCACTTGTGTTAGTGTTGAAAAACCACTTTTCGCACTTGTGTTGGTGCAGGAAACCACTTTTGCACTTGTATTAGTGTGGAAAAACCACTTCTCGCACTTGTGTTAGTGTTGAAAAACCACTTTTCGCACTTGTGTTAGTGTTGAAAAACCACTTTTCGCACTTGTGTTGGTGCAGGAAACCACTTTTGCACTTGTATTAGTGTGGAAAAAACCACTTTTCGCACTTGTGTTAGTGTTGAAAAACCACTTTTCGCACTTATGTTAGTGTTGAAAAACCACTTTTCGTGCTTGTGTTGGTGCAGGAAACCACTTTTGCACTTGTATTAGTGTGGAAAAAACACTTTTTGCACTTGTGATAGTGTTGAAAAACCACTTTTCGCACTTGTGTTAGTGTTGAAAAACCACTTTTGCACTTGTATTAGTGTGGAAAAAACACTTTTTGCACTTGTGATAGTGTTGAAAAACCACTTTTCGCACTTGTGTTAGTGTTGAAAAACCACTTTTCGCACTTGTGTTGGTGCAGGAAACCACTTTTGCACTTGTATTAGTGTGGAAAAACCACTTTTCGCACCTGTGTTAGTGTTGAAAAAACCACCTTTCGCAGTTGTGTTAGTGTTGAAAAACCACTTTTCGCACTTGTGTTGGTGCAGGAAACCACTTTTGCACTTGTATTAGTGTGGAAAAACCACTTCTCGCACTTGTGTTAGTGTTGAAAAACCACTTTTCGCACTTGTGTTAGTGTTGAAAAACCACTTTTCGCACTTGTGTTGGTGCAGGAAACCACTTTTGCACTTGTATTAGTGTGGAAAAACCACTTTTCGCACTTGTGTTAGTGTTGAAAAACCACTTTTCGCACTTGTGTTAGTGTTGAAAAACCACTTTTCGTGCTTGTGTTGGTGCAGGAAACCACTTTTGCACTTGTATTAGTGTGGAAAAAACACTTTTTGCACTTGTGATAGTGTTGAAAAACCACTTTTCGCACTTGTGTTAGTGTTGAAAAACCACTTTTGCACTTGTATTAGTGTGGAAAAAACACTTTTTGCACTTGTGATAGTGTTGAAAAAACACTTTTTGCACTTGTATTAGTGTGGAAAAAACACTTTTTGCACTTGTGATAGTGTTGAAAAACACTTTTTGCACTTGTATTAGTGTGGAAAAAACACTTTTCGCACCTGTGTTAGTGTTGAAAAACCACCTTTCGCACTTGTGTTAGTGTTGAAAAACCACTTTTCGCACTTGTGTTGGTGCAGGAAACCACTTTTGCACTTGTATTAGTGTGGAAAAAACACTTTTTGCACTTGTGATAGTGTTGAAAAACCACTTTTCGCACTTGTGTTTGTGTTGAAAAACCACCTTTCGCACTTGTGTTAGTGTTGAAAAACCACTTTTCGCACTTGTGTTGGTGCAGGAAACCACTTTTGCACTTGTATTAGTGTGGAAAAACCACTTTTCGCACCTGTGTTAGTGTTGAAAAACCACCTTTCGCACTTGTGTTAGTGTTGAAAAACCACTTTTCGCACTTGTGTTGGTGCAGGAAACCACTTTTGCACTTGTATTAGTGTGGAAAAAACACTTTTTGCACTTGTGATTGTGTTGAAAAACCACTTTTCGCACTTGTGTTAGTGTTGAAAAACCACTTTTCGCACTTCTGTTGGTGCAGGAAACCACTTTTGCACTTGTATTAGTGTTCAAAAACCACTTTTCGCACTTGTGTTAGTGTTGAAAAACCAATTTTCGCACTTGTGTTGGTGCAGGAAATCACTTTTGCACTTGTATTAGTGTGGAAAAACCACTTTTCGCACTTGTGTTAGTGTTGAAAAACCACTTTTCGCACTTGTGTTAGTGTTGAAAAACCACTTTTCGCACTTGTGTTAGTGTTGAAAAACCACTTTTCGCACTTGTGTTGGTGCAGGAAACCACTTTTGCACTTGTATTCGTGTGGAAAAAACACTTTTTGCACTTGTGATAGTGTTGAAAAACCACTTTTCGCACTTGTGTTAGTGTTGAAAAACACTTTTCGCACTTGTGTTGGTGCAGGAAACCACTTTTGCACTTGTATTAGTGTGGAAAAACCACTTTTCGCACCTGTGTTAGTGTTGAAAAACCACCTTTCGCACTTGTGTTAGTGTTGAAAAACCACTTTTCGCACTTGTGGTTGGTGCAGGAAACCACTTTTGCACTTGTATTAGTGTGGAAAAACCACTTCTCGCACTTGTGTTAGTGTTGAAAAACCACTTTTCGCACTTGTGTTAGTGTTGAAAAACCACTTTTCGCACTTGTGTTGGTGCAGGAAACCACTTTTGCACTTGTATTAGTGTGGAAAAACCACTTTTCGCACTTGTGTTAGTGTTGAAAAACCACTTTTCGCACTTGTGTTAGTGTTGAAAAACCACTTTTCGTGCTTGTGTTGGTGCAGGAAACCACTTTTGCACTTGTATTAGTGTGGAAAAAACACTTTTTGCACTTGTGATAGTGTTGAAAAACCACTTTTCGCACTTGTGTTAGTGTTGAAAAACCACTTTTGCACTTGTATTAGTGTGGAAAAAACACTTTTTGCACTTGTGATAGTGTTGAAAAAACACTTTTTGCACTTGTATTAGTGTGGAAAAAACACTTTTTGCACTTGTGATAGTGTTGAAAAAACACTTTTTGCACTTGTATTAGTGTGGAAAAAACACTTTTTGCACTTGTGATAGTGTTGAAAAACCACTTTTCGCACTTGTGTTAGTGTTGAAAAAACACTTTTTTCACTTGTATTAGTGTGGAAAAAACACTTTTTGCACTTGTGATAGTGTTGAAAAACCACTTTTCGTGCTTGTGTTGGTGCAGGAAACCACTTTTGCACTTGTATTAGTGTGGAAAAAACACTTTTTGCACTTGTGATAGTGTTGAAAAACCAATTTTCGCACTTGTGTTGGTGCAGGAAATCACTTTTGCACTTGTATTAGTGTGGAAAAACCACTTTTCGCACTTGTGTTAGTGTTGAAAAACCACTTTTCGCACTTGTGTTAGTGTTGAAAAACCACTTTTCGCACTTGTGTTAGTGTTGAAAAACCACTTTTCGCACTTGTGTTGGTGCAGGAAACCACTTTTGCACTTGTATTCGTGTGGAAAAAACACTTTTTGCACTTGTGATAGTGTTGAAAAACCACTTTTCGCACTTGTGTTAGTGTTGAAAAACCACTTTTCGCACTTGTGTTGGTGCAGGAAACCACTTTTGCACTTGTATTAGTGTGGAAAAACCACTTTTCGCACCTGTGTTAGTGTTGAAAAACCACCTTTCGCACTTGTGTTAGTGTTGAAAAACCACTTTTCGCACTTGTGTTGGTGCAGGAAACCACTTTTGCACTTGTATTAGTGTGGAAAAACCACTTTTCGCACTTGTGTTGGTGCAGGAAACCACTTTTGCACTTGTATTAGTGTGGAAAAAACACTTTTTGCACTTGTGATAGTGTTGAAAAACCACTTTTCGCACTTGTGTTTGTGTTGAAAAACCACCTTTCGCACTTGTGTTAGTGTTGAAAAACCACTTTTCGCACTTGTGTTGGTGCAGGAAACCACTTTTGCACTTGTATTAGTGTGGAAAAACCACTTTTCGCACCTGTGTTAGTGTTGAAAAACCACCTTTCGCACTTGTGTTAGTGTTGAAAAACCACTTTTCGCACTTGTGTTGGTGCAGGAAACCACTTTTGCACTTGTATTAGTGTGGAAAAAACACTTTTTGCACTTGTGATTGTGTTGAAAAACCACTTTTCGCACTTGTGTTAGTGTTGAAAAACCACTTTTCGCACTTCTGTTGGTGCAGGAAACCACTTTTGCACTTGTATTAGTGTTCAAAAACCACTTTTCGCACTTGTGTTAGTGTTGAAAAACCAATTTTCGCACTTGTGTTGGTGCAGGAAATCACTTTTGCACTTGTATTAGTGTGGAAAAACCACTTTTCGCACTTGTGTTAGTGTTGAAAAACCACTTTTCGCACTTGTGTTAGTGTTGAAAAACCACTTTTCGCACTTGTGTTAGTGTTGAAAAACCACTTTTCGCACTTGTGTTGGTGCAGGAAACCACTTTTGCACTTGTATTCGTGTGGAAAAAACACTTTTTGCACTTGTGATAGTGTTGAAAAACCACTTTTCGCACTTGTGTTAGTGTTGAAAAACCACTTTTCGCACTTGTGTTGGTGCAGGAAACCACTTTTGCACTTGTATTAGTGTGGAAAAACCACTTTTCGCACCTGTGTTAGTGTTGAAAAACCACCTTTCGCACTTGTGTTAGTGTTGAAAAACCACTTTTCGCACTTGTGTTGGTGCAGGAAACCACTTTTGCACTTGTATTAGTGTGGAAAAACCACTTCTCGCACTTGTGTTAGTGTTGAAAAACCACTTTTCGCACTTGTGTTAGTGTTGAAAAACCACTTTTCGCACTTGTGTTGGTGCAGGAAACCACTTTTGCACTTGTATTAGTGTGGAAAAACCACTTTTCGCACTTGTGTTAGTGTTGAAAAACCACTTTTCGCACTTGTGTTAGTGTTGAAAAACCACTTTTCGTGCTTGTGTTGGTGCAGGAAACCACTTTTGCACTTGTATTAGTGTGGAAAAAACACTTTTTGCACTTGTGATAGTGTTGAAAAACCACTTTTCGCACTTGTGTTAGTGTTGAAAAACCACTTTTGCACTTGTATTAGTGTGGAAAAAACACTTTTTGCACTTGTGATAGTGTTGAAAAAACACTTTTTGCACTTGTATTAGTGTGGAAAAACCACTTTTCGCACTTGTGTTGGTGCAGGAAACCACTTTTGCACTTGTATTAGTGTGGAAAAACCACTTTTCGCACCTGTGTTAGTGTTGAAAAACCACCTTTCGCACTTGTGTTAGTGTTGAAAAACCACTTTTCGCACTTGTGTTGGTGCAGGAAACCACTTTTGCACTTGTATTAGTGTGGAAAAACCACTTCTCGCACTTGTGTTAGTGTTGAAAAACCACTTTTCGCACTTGTGTTAGTGTTGAAAAACCACTTTTCGCACTTGTGTTGGTGCAGGAAACCACTTTTGCACTTGTATTAGTGTGGAAAAACCACTTTTCGCACTTGTGTTAGTGTTGAAAAACCACTTTTCGCACTTGTGTTAGTGTTGAAAAACCACTTTTCGTGCTTGTGTTGGTGCAGGAAACCACTTTTGCACTTGTATTAGTGTGGAAAAAACACTTTTTGCACTTGTGATAGTGTTGAAAAACCACTTTTCGCACTTGTGTTAGTGTTGAAAAACCACTTTTGCACTTGTATTAGTGTGGAAAAAACACTTTTTGCACTTGTGATAGTGTTGAAAAAACACTTTTTGCACTTGTATTAGTGTGGAAAAACCACTTTTCGCACTTGTGTTGGTGCAGGAAACCACTTTTGCACTTGTATTAGTGTGGAAAAACCACTTTTCGCACCTGTGTTAGTGTTGAAAAACCACCTTTCGCACTTGTGTTAGTGTTGAAAAACCACTTTTCGCACTTGTGTTGGTGCAGGAAACCACTTTTGCACTTGTATTAGTGTGGAAAAACCACTTCTCGCACTTGTGTTAGTGTTGAAAAACCACTTTTCGCACTTGTGTTAGTGTTGAAAAACCACTTTTCGCACTTGTGTTGGTGCAGGAAACCACTTTTGCACTTGTATTAGTGTGGAAAAACCACTTTTCGCACTTGTGTTAGTGTTGAAAAACCACTTTTCGCACTTGTGTTAGTGTTGAAAAACCACTTTTCGTGCTTGTGTTGGTGCAGGAAACCACTTTTGCACTTGTATTAGTGTGGAAAAAACACTTTTTGCACTTGTGATAGTGTTGAAAAACCACTTTTCGCACTTGTGTTAGTGTTGAAAAACCACTTTTGCACTTGTATTAGTGTGGAAAAAACACTTTTTGCACTTGTGATAGTGTTGAAAAACCACTTTTCGCACTTGTGTTAGTGTTGAAAAACCACTTTTCGCACTTGTGTTGGTGCAGGAAACCACTTTTGCACTTGTATTAGTGTGGAAAAACCACTTTTCGCACCTGTGTTAGTGTTGAAAAACCACCTTTCGCAGTTGTGTTAGTGTTGAAAAACCACTTTTCGCACTTGTGTTGGTGCAGGAAACCACTTTTGCACTTGTATTAGTGTGGAAAAACCACTTCTCGCACTTGTGTTAGTGTTGAAAAACCACTTTTCGCACTTGTGTTAGTGTTGAAAAACCACTTTTCGCACTTGTGTTGGTGCAGGAAACCACTTTTGCACTTGTATTAGTGTGGAAAAACCACTTTTCGCACTTGTGTTAGTGTTGAAAAACCACTTTTCGCACTTGTGTTAGTGTTGAAAAACCACTTTTCGTGCTTGTGTTGGTGCAGGAAACCACTTTTGCACTTGTATTAGTGTGGAAAAAACACTTTTTGCACTTGTGATAGTGTTGAAAAACCACTTTTCGCACTTGTGTTAGTGTTGAAAAACCACTTTTGCACTTGTATTAGTGTGGAAAAAACACTTTTTGCACTTGTGATAGTGTTGAAAAAACACTTTTTGCACTTGTATTAGTGTGGAAAAAACACTTTTTGCACTTGTGATAGTGTTGAAAAAACACTTTTTGCACTTGTATTAGTGTGGAAAAAACACTTTTCGCACCTGTGTTAGTGTTGAAAAACCACCTTTCGCACTTGTGTTAGTGTTGAAAAACCACTTTTCGCACTTGTGTTGGTGCAGGAAACCACTTTTGCACTTGTATTAGTGTGGAAAAAACACTTTTTGCACTTGTGATAGTGTTGAAAAACCACTTTTCGCACTTGTGTTTGTGTTGAAAAACCACCTTTCGCACTTGTGTTAGTGTTGAAAAACCACTTTTCGCACTTGTGTTGGTGCAGGAAACCACTTTTGCACTTGTATTAGTGTGGAAAAACCACTTTTCGCACCTGTGTTAGTGTTGAAAAACCACCTTTCGCACTTGTGTTAGTGTTGAAAAACCACTTTTCGCACTTGTGTTGGTGCAGGAAACCACTTTTGCACTTGTATTAGTGTGGAAAAAACACTTTTTGCACTTGTGATTGTGTTGAAAAACCACTTTTCGCACTTGTGTTAGTGTTGAAAAACCACTTTTCGCACTTCTGTTGGTGCAGGAAACCACTTTTGCACTTGTATTAGTGTTCAAAAACCACTTTTCGCACTTGTGTTAGTGTTGAAAAACCAATTTTCGCACTTGTGTTGGTGCAGGAAATCACTTTTGCACTTGTATTAGTGTGGAAAAACCACTTTTCGCACTTGTGTTAGTGTTGAAAAACCACTTTTCGCACTTGTGTTAGTGTTGAAAAACCACTTTTCGCACTTGTGTTAGTGTTGAAAAACCACTTTTCGCACTGGTGTTGGTGCAGGAAACCACTTTTGCACTTGTATTCGTGTGGAAAAAACACTTTTTGCACTTGTGATAGTGTTGAAAAACCACTTTTCGCACTTGTGTTAGTGTTGAAAAACCACTTTTCGCACTTGTGTTGGTGCAGGAAACCACTTTTGCACTTGTATTAGTGTGGAAAAACCACTTTTCGCACCTGTGTTAGTGTTGAAAAACCACCTTTCGCACTTGTGTTAGTGTTGAAAAACCACTTTTCGCACTTGTGTTGGTGCAGGAAACCACTTTTGCACTTGTATTAGTGTGGAAAAACCACTTCTCGCACTTGTGTTAGTGTTGAAAAACCACTTTTCGCACTTGTGTTAGTGTTGAAAAACCACTTTTCGCACTTGTGTTGGTGCAGGAAACCACTTTTGCACTTGTATTAGTGTGGAAAAACCACTTTTCGCACTTGTGTTAGTGTTGAAAAACCACTTTTCGCACTTGTGTTAGTGTTGAAAAACCACTTTTCGTGCTTGTGTTGGTGCAGGAAACCACTTTTGCACTTGTATTAGTGTGGAAAAAACACTTTTTGCACTTGTGATAGTGTTGAAAAACCACTTTTCGCACTTGTGTTAGTGTTGAAAAACCACTTTTGCACTTGTATTAGTGTGGAAAAAACACTTTTTGCACTTGTGATAGTGTTGAAAAAACACTTTTTGCCCTTGTATTAGTGTGGAAAAACCACTTTTCGCACTTGTGTTGGTGCAGGAAACCACTTTTGCACTTGTATTAGTGTGGAAAAACCACTTTTCGCACCTGTGTTAGTGTTGAAAAACCACCTTTCGCACTTGTGTTAGTGTTGAAAAACCACTTTTCGCACTTGTGTTGGTGCAGGAAACCACTTTTGCACTTGTATTAGTGTGGAAAAACCACTTCTCGCACTTGTGTTAGTGTTGAAAAACCACTTTTCGCACTTGTGTTAGTGTTGAAAAACCACTTTTCGCACTTGTGTTGGTGCAGGAAACCACTTTTGCACTTGTATTAGTGTGGAAAAACCACTTTTCGCACTTGTGTTAGTGTTGAAAAACCACTTTTCGCACTTGTGTTAGTGTTGAAAAACCACTTTTCGTGCTTGTGTTGGTGCAGGAAACCACTTTTGCACTTGTATTAGTGTGGAAAAAACACTTTTTGCACTTGTGATAGTGTTGAAAAACCACTTTTCGCACTTGTGTTAGTGTTGAAAAACCACTTTTGCACTTGTATTAGTGTGGAAAAAACACTTTTTGCACTTGTGATAGTGTTGAAAAACCACTTTTCGCACTTGTGTTAGTGTTGAAAAACCACTTTTCGCACTTGTGTTGGTGCAGGAAACCACTTTTGCACTTGTATTAGTGTGGAAAAACCACTTTTCGCACCTGTGTTAGTGTTGAAAAACCACCTTTCGCAGTTGTGTTAGTGTTGAAAAACCACTTTTCGCACTTGTGTTGGTGCAGGAAACCACTTTTGCACTTGTATTAGTGTGGAAAAACCACTTCTCGCACTTGTGTTAGTGTTGAAAAACCACTTTTCGCACTTGTGTTAGTGTTGAAAAACCACTTTTCGCACTTGTGTTGGTGCAGGAAACCACTTTTGCACTTGTATTAGTGTGGAAAAACCACTTTTCGCACTTGTGTTAGTGTTGAAAAACCACTTTTCGCACTTGTGTTAGTGTTGAAAAACCACTTTTCGTGCTTGTGTTGGTGCAGGAAACCACTTTTGCACTTGTATTAGTGTGGAAAAAACACTTTTTGCACTTGTGATAGTGTTGAAAAACCACTTTTCGCACTTGTGTTAGTGTTGAAAAACCACTTTTGCACTTGTATTAGTGTGGAAAAAACACTTTTTGCACTTGTGATAGTGTTGAAAAAACACTTTTTGCACTTGTATTAGTGTGGAAAAAACACTTTTTGCACTTGTGATAGTGTTGAAAAAACACTTTTTGCACTTGTATTAGTGTGGAAAAAACACTTTTCGCACCTGTGTTAGTGTTGAAAAACCACCTTTCGCACTTGTGTTAGTGTTGAAAAACCACTTTTCGCACTTGTGTTGGTGCAGGAAACCACTTTTGCACTTGTATTAGTGTGGAAAAAACACTTTTTGCACTTGTGATAGTGTTGAAAAACCACTTTTCGCACTTGTGTTTGTGTTGAAAAACCACCTTTCGCACTTGTGTTAGTGTTGAAAAACCACTTTTCGCACTTGTGTTGGTGCAGGAAACCACTTTTGCACTTGTATTAGTGTGGAAAAACCACTTTTCGCACCTGTGTTAGTGTTGAAAAACCACCTTTCGCACTTGTGTTAGTGTTGAAAAACCACTTTTCGCACTTGTGTTGGTGCAGGAAACCACTTTTGCACTTGTATTAGTGTGGAAAAAACACTTTTTGCACTTGTGATTGTGTTGAAAAACCACTTTTCGCACTTGTGTTAGTGTTGAAAAACCACTTTTCGCACTTCTGTTGGTGCAGGAAACCACTTTTGCACTTGTATTAGTGTTCAAAAACCACTTTTCGCACTTGTGTTAGTGTTGAAAAACCAATTTTCGCACTTGTGTTGGTGCAGGAAATCACTTTTGCACTTGTATTAGTGTGGAAAAACCACTTTTCGCACTTGTGTTAGTGTTGAAAAACCACTTTTCGCACTTGTGTTAGTGTTGAAAAACCACTTTTCGCACTTGTGTTAGTGTTGAAAAACCACTTTTCGCACTTGTGTTGGTGCAGGAAACCACTTTTGCACTTGTATTCGTGTGGAAAAAACACTTTTTGCACTTGTGATAGTGTTGAAAAACCACTTTTCGCACTTGTGTTAGTGTTGAAAAACCACTTTTCGCACTTGTGTTGGTGCAGGAAACCACTTTTGCACTTGTATTAGTGTGGAAAAACCACTTTTCGCACCTGTGTTAGTGTTGAAAAACCACCTTTCGCACTTGTGTTAGTGTTGAAAAACCACTTTTCGCACTTGTGTTGGTGCAGGAAACCACTTTTGCACTTGTATTAGTGTGGAAAAACCACTTCTCGCACTTGTGTTAGTGTTGAAAAACCACTTTTCGCACTTGTGTTAGTGTTGAAAAACCACTTTTCGCACTTGTGTTGGTGCAGGAAACCACTTTTGCACTTGTATTAGTGTGGAAAAACCACTTTTCGCACTTGTGTTAGTGTTGAAAAACCACTTTTCGCACTTGTGTTAGTGTTGAAAAACCACTTTTCGTGCTTGTGTTGGTGCAGGAAACCACTTTTGCACTTGTATTAGTGTGGAAAAAACACTTTTTGCACTTGTGATAGTGTTGAAAAACCACTTTTCGCACTTGTGTTAGTGTTGAAAAACCACTTTTGCACTTGTATTAGTGTGGAAAAAACACTTTTTGCACTTGTGATAGTGTTGAAAAAACACTTTTTGCACTTGTATTAGTGTGGAAAAAACACTTTTTGCACTTGTGATAGTGTTGAAAAAACACTTTTTGCACTTGTATTAGTGTGGAAAAAACACTTTTTGCACTTGTGATAGTGTTGAAAAACCACTTTTCGCACTTGTGTTAGTGTTGAAAAAACACTTTTTTCACTTGTATTAGTGTGGAAAAAACACTTTTTGCACTTGTGATAGTGTTGAAAAACCACTTTTCGTGCTTGTGTTGGTGCAGGAAACCACTTTTGCACTTGTATTAGTGTGGAAAAAACACTTTTTGCACTTGTGATAGTGTTGAAAAACCAATTTTCGCACTTGTGTTGGTGCAGGAAATCACTTTTGCACTTGTATTAGTGTGGAAAAACCACTTTTCGCACTTGTGTTAGTGTTGAAAAACCACTTTTCGCACTTGTGTTAGTGTTGAAAAACCACTTTTCGCACTTGTGTTAGTGTTGAAAAACCACTTTTCGCACTTGTGTTGGTGCAGGAAACCACTTTTGCACTTGTATTCGTGTGGAAAAAACACTTTTTGCACTTGTGATAGTGTTGAAAAACCACTTTTCGCACTTGTGTTAGTGTTGAAAAACCACTTTTCGCACTTGTGTTGGTGCAGGAAACCACTTTTGCACTTGTATTAGTGTGGAAAAACCACTTTTCGCACCTGTGTTAGTGTTGAAAAACCACCTTTCGCACTTGTGTTAGTGTTGAAAAACCACTTTTCGCACTTGTGTTGGTGCAGGAAACCACTTTTGCACTTGTATTAGTGTGGAAAAACCACTTCTCGCACTTGTGTTAGTGTTGAAAAACCACTTTTCGCACTTGTGTTAGTGTTGAAAAACCACTTTTCGCACTTGTGTTGGTGCAGGAAACCACTTTTGCACTTGTATTAGTGTGGAAAAACCACTTTTCGCACTTGTGTTAGTGTTGAAAAACCACTTTTCGCACTTGTGTTAGTGTTGAAAAACCACTTTTCGTGCTTGTGTTGGTGCAGGAAACCACTTTTGCACTTGTATTAGTGTGGAAAAAACACTTTTTGCACTTGTGATAGTGTTGAAAAACCACTTTTCGCACTTGTGTTAGTGTTGAAAAACCACTTTTCGCACTTGTGTTGGTGTTGAAAAACCACTTTTCGCACTTGTGTTGGTGCAGGAAACCACTTTTGCACTTGTATTAGTGTGGAAAAAACACCTTTTGCACTTGTGATAGTGTTGAAAAACCACTTTTCGCACTTGTGTTAGTGTTGAAAAACCACTTTTCGCACTTGTGTTGGTGTTGAAAAACCACTTTTCGCACTTGTGTTGGTGCAGGAAACCACTTTTGCACTTGTATTAGTGTGGAAAAACCACTTTTCGCACTTGTGTTAGTGTTGAAAAACCACTTTTCGCACTTGTGTTAGTGTTGAAAAACCACTTTTCGCACTTGTGTTGGTGCAGGAAAACACTTTTGCATTTGTATTAGTGTGGAAAAACCACTTTTCGCACTTGCGTTAGTGTTGAAAAACCACTTTTCGCACTTGTGTTAGTGTTGAAAAACCACTTAACGCACTTGTGTTAGTGTTGAAAAACCACTTTTCGCACTTGTGTTGGTGCAGGAAACCACTTTTGCACTTGTATTAGTGTGGAAAAAACACTTTTTGCACTTGTGATAGTGTTGAAAAACCACTTTTCGCACTTGTGTTAGTGTTGAAAAACCACTTTTCGCACTTGTGTTGGTGCAGGAAACCACTTTTGCACTTGTATTAGTGTGGAAAAACCACTTTTCGCACTTGTGTTAGTGTTGAAAAACCACTTTTCGCACTTGTGTTAGTGTTGAAAAACCACTTTTTGCACTTGTGTTGGTGCAGGAAACCACTTTTGCACTTGTATTAGTGTGGAAAAACCACTTTTCGCACTTGTGTTAGTGTTGAAAAACCACTTTTCGCACTTGTGTTAGTGTTGAAAAACCACTTTTCGAACTTGTGTTGGTGCAGGAAACCACTTTTGCACTTGTATTAGTGTGGAAAAAACACTTTTTGCACTTGTGATAGTGTTGAAAAACCACTTTTCGCACTTGTGTTAGTGTTGAAAAACCACTTTTCACACTTGTGTTGGTGCAGGAAACCACTTTTGCACTTGTATTAGTGTGGAAAAACCACTTTTCGCACTTGTGTTAGTGTTGAAAAACCACTTTTCGCACTTGTGTTAGTGTTGAAAAACCACTTTTCGCACTTGTGTTAGTGTTGAAAAACCACTTTTCGCACTTGTGTTGATGCAGGAAACCACTTTTGCACTTGTATTAGTGTGGAAAAACCACTTTTCGCACTTGTGTTAGTGTTGAAAAACCACTTTTCGCACTTGTGTTAGTGTTGAAAAACCACTTTTCGCACTTGTGTTAGTGTTGAAAAACAACTTTTCGCACTTGTGTTGATGCAGGAAACCACTTTTGCACTTGTATTAGTGTGGAAAACCACTTTTCGCACTTGTGTTAGTGTTGAAAAACCACTTTTCGCACTTGTGTTAGTGTTGAAAAACCACTTTTCGCACTTGTGATAGTGTTGAAAAAACACTTTTCGCACTTGTGTTGGTGTTGAAAAACCACTTTTCGCACTTGTGTTGGTGCAGGAAACCACTTTTGCACTTGTATTAGTGTGGAAAAACCACTTTTCGCACTTGTGTTAGTGTTGAAAAACCACTTTTCGCACTTGTGTTGGTGCAGGAAAACACTTTTGCATTTGTATTAGTGTGGAAAAACCACTTTTCGCACTTGCGTTAGTGTTGAAAAACCACTTTTCGCACTTGTGTTAGTGTTGAAAAACCACTTAACGCACTTGTGTTAGTGTTGAAAAACCACTTTTCGCACTTGTGTTGGTGCAGGAAACCACTTTTGCACTTGTATTAGTGTGGAAAAAACACTTTTTGCACTTGTGATAGTGTTGAAAAACCACTTTTCGCACTTGTGTTAGTGTTGAAAAACCACTTTTCGCACTTGTGTTGGTGCAGGAAACCACTTTTGCACTTGTATTAGTGTGGAAAAACCACTTTTCGCACTTGTGTTAGTGTTGAAAAACCACTTTTCGCACTTGTGTTAGTGTTGAAAAACCACTTTTTGCACTTGTGTTGGTGCAGGAAACCACTTTTGCACTTGTATTAGTGTGGAAAAACCACTTTTCGCACTTGTGTTAGTGTTGAAAAACCACTTTTCGCACTTGTGTTAGTGTTGAAAAACCACTTTTCGAACTTGTGTTGGTGCAGGAAACCACTTTTGCACTTGTATTAGTGTGGAAAAAACACTTTTTGCACTTGTGATAGTGTTGAAAAACCACTTTTCGCACTTGTGTTAGTGTTGAAAAACCACTTTTCACACTTGTGTTGGTGCAGGAAACCACTTTTGCACTTGTATTAGTGTGGAAAAACCACTTTTCGCACTTGTGTTAGTGTTGAAAAACCACTTTTCGCACTTGTGTTAGTGTTGAAAAACCACTTTTCGCACTTGTGTTAGTGTTGAAAAACCACTTTTCGCACTTGTGTTGATGCAGGAAACCACTTTTGCACTTGTATTAGTGTGGAAAAACCACTTTTCGCACTTGTGTTAGTGTTGAAAAACCACTTTTCGCACTTGTGTTAGTGTTGAAAAACCACTTTTCGCACTTGTGTTAGTGTTGAAAAACAACTTTTCGCACTTGTGTTGATGCAGGAAACCACTTTTGCACTTGTATTAGTGTGGAAAACCACTTTTCGCACTTGTGTTAGTGTTGAAAAACCACTTTTCGCACTTGTGTTAGTGTTGAAAAACCACTTTTCGCACTTGTGATAGTGTTGAAAAACCACTTTTCGCACTTGTGTTAGTGTTGGCAAACCACTTTTCGCACTTGTGTTGGTGCAGGAAACCACTTTTGCACTTGTATTAGTGTGGAAAAACCACTTTTTGCACTTGTTATAGTGTTCAAAAACCACTTTTCGCACTTGTGTTAGTGTTGAAAAACCAATTTTCGCACTTGTGTTGGTGCAGGAAATCACTTTTGCACTTGTATTAGTGTGGAAAAACCACTTTTCGCACTTGTGTTAGTGTTGAAAAACCACTTTTCGCACTTGTGTTAGTGTTGAAAAACCACTTTTCGCACTTGTGTTAGTGTTGAAAAACCACTTTTCGCACTTGTGTTGGTGCAGGAAACCACTTTTGCACTTGTATTCGTGTGGAAAAAACACTTTTTGCACTTGTGATAGTGTTGAAAAACCACTTTTCGCACTTGTGTTAGTGTTGAAAAACCACTTTTCGCACTTGTGTTGGTGCAGGAAACCACTTTTGCACTTGTATTAGTGTGGAAAAACCACTTTTCGCACCTGTGTTAGTGTTGAAAAACCACCTTTCGCACTTGTGTTAGTGTTGAAAAACCACTTTTCGCACTTGTGTTGGTGCAGGAAACCACTTTTGCACTTGTATTAGTGTGGAAAAAACACCTTTTGCACTTGTGATAGTGTTGAAAAACCACTTTTCGCACTTGTGTTAGTGTTGAAAAACCACTTTTCGCACTTGTGTTGGTGTTGAAAAACCACTTTTCGCACTTGTGTTGGTGCAGGAAACCACTTTTGCACTTGTATTAGTGTGGAAAAACCACTTTTCGCACTTGTGTTAGTGTTGAAAAACCACTTTTCGCACTTGTGTTAGTGTTGAAAAACCACTTTTCGCACTTGTGTTGGTGCAGGAAAACACTTTTGCATTTGTATTAGTGTGGAAAAACCACTTTTCGCACTTGCGTTAGTGTTGAAAAACCACTTTTCGCACTTGTGTTAGTGTTGAAAAACCACTTAACGCACTTGTGTTAGTGTTGAAAAACCACTTTTCGCACTTGTGTTGGTGCAGGAAACCACTTTTGCACTTGTATTAGTGTGGAAAAAACACTTTTTGCACTTGTGATAGTGTTGAAAAACCACTTTTCGCACTTGTGTTAGTGTTGAAAAACCACTTTTCGCACTTGTGTTGGTGCAGGAAACCACTTTTGCACTTGTATTAGTGTGGAAAAACCACTTTTCGCACTTGTGTTAGTGTTGAAAAACCACTTTTCGCACTTGTGTTAGTGTTGAAAAACCACTTTTTGCACTTGTGTTGGTGCAGGAAACCACTTTTGCACTTGTATTAGTGTGGAAAAACCACTTTTCGCACTTGTGTTAGTGTTGAAAAACCACTTTTCGCACTTGTGTTAGTGTTGAAAAACCACTTTTCGAACTTGTGTTGGTGCAGGAAACCACTTTTGCACTTGAATTAGTGTGGAAAAAACACTTTTTGCACTTGTGATAGTGTTGAAAAACCACTTTTCGCACTTGTGTTAGTGTTGAAAAACCACTTTTCACACTTGTGTTGGTGCAGGAAACCACTTTTGCACTTGTATTAGTGTGGAAAAACCACTTTTCGCACTTGTGTTAGTGTTGAAAAACCACTTTTCGCACTTGTGTTAGTGTTGAAAAACCACTTTTCGCACTTGTGTTAGTGTTGAAAAACCACTTTTCGCACTTGTGTTGATGCAGGAAACCACTTTTGCACTTGTATTAGTGTGGAAAAACCACTTTTCGCACTTGTGTTAGTGTTGAAAAACCACTTTTCGCACTTGTGTTGATGCAGGAAACCACTTTTGCACTTGTATTAGTGTGGAAAACCACTTTTCGCACTTGTGTTAGTGTTGAAAAACCACTTTTCGCACTTGTGTTAGTGTTGAAAAACCACTTTTCGCACTTGTGATAGTGTTGAAAAACCACTTTTCGCACTTGTGTTAGTGTTGACAAACCACTTTTCGCACTTGTGTTGGTGCAGGAAACCACTTTTGCACTTGTATTAGTGTGGAAAAACCACTTTTTGCACTTGTGATAGTGTTCAAAAACCACTTTTCGCACTTGTGTTAGTGTTGAAAAACCAATTTTCGCACTTGTGTTGGTGCAGGAAATCACTTTTGCACTTGTATTAGTGTGGAAAAACCACTTTTCGCACTTGTGTTAGTGTTGAAAAACCACTTTTCGCACTTGTGTTAGTGTTGAAAAACCACTTTTCGCACTTGTGTTAGTGTTGAAAAACCACTTTTCGCACTTGTGTTGGTGCAGGAAACCACTTTTGCACTTGTATTCGTGTGGAAAAAACACTTTTTGCACTTGTGATAGTGTTGAAAAACCACTTTTCGCACTTGTGTTAGTGTTGAAAAACCACTTTTCGCACTTGTGTTGGTGCAGGAAACCACTTTTGCACTTGTATTAGTGTGGAAAAACCACTTTTCGCACCTGTGTTAGTGTTGAAAAACCACCTTTCGCACTTGTGTTAGTGTTGAAAAACCACTTTTCGCACTTGTGTTGGTGCAGGAAACCACTTTTGCACTTGTATTAGTGTGGAAAAAACACTTTTTGCACTTGTGATAGTGTTGAAAAACCACTTTTCGCACTTGTGTTAGTGTTGAAAAACCACTTTTCGCACTAGTGTTGGTGCAGAAAACCACTTTTACACTTGTATTAGTGTGGAAAAACCACTTTTCGCACTTGTGTCAGTGTTGAAAAACCACTTTTCGCACTTGTGTTAGTGTTGAAAAACCACTTTTCGCACTTGTGTTAGTGTTGAAAAACCACTTTTCGCACTTGTGTTGGTGCAGGAAACCACTTTTGCACTTGTATTAGTGTGGAAAAAACACTTTTTGCACTTGTGATAGTGTTGAAAAACCACTTTTCGCACTTGTGTTAGTGTTGAAAAACCACTTTTGCACTTGTATTAGTGTGGAAAAAACACTTTTTGCACTTGTGATAGTGTTGAAAAAACACTTTTTGCACTTGTATTAGTGTGGAAAAAACACTTTTTGCACTTGTGATAGTGTTGAAAAAACACTTTTTGCACTTGTATTAGTGTGGAAAAAACACTTTTCGCACCTGTGTTAGTGTTGAAAAACCACCTTTCGCACTTGTGTTAGTGTTGAAAAACCACTTTTCGCACTTGTGTTGGTGCAGGAAACCACTTTTGCACTTGTATTAGTGTGGAAAAAACACTTTTTGCACTTGTGATAGTGTTGAAAAACCACTTTTCGCACTTGTGTTTGTGTTGAAAAACCACCTTTCGCACTTGTGTTAGTGTTGAAAAACCACTTTTCGCACTTGTGTTGGTGCAGGAAACCACTTTTGCACTTGTATTAGTGTGGAAAAACCACTTTTCGCACCTGTGTTAGTGTTGAAAAACCACCTTTCGCACTTGTGTTAGTGTTGAAAAACCACTTTTCGCACTTGTGTTGGTGCAGGAAACCACTTTTGCACTTGTATTAGTGTGGAAAAAACACTTTTTGCACTTGTGATTGTGTTGAAAAACCACTTTTCGCACTTGTGTTAGTGTTGAAAAACCACTTTTCGCACTTCTGTTGGTGCAGGAAACCACTTTTGCACTTGTATTAGTGTTCAAAAACCACTTTTCGCACTTGTGTTAGTGTTGAAAAACCAATTTTCGCACTTGTGTTGGTGCAGGAAATCACTTTTGCACTTGTATTAGTGTGGAAAAACCACTTTTCGCACTTGTGTTAGTGTTGAAAAACCACTTTTCGCACTTGTGTTAGTGTTGAAAAACCACTTTTCGCACTTGTGTTAGTGTTGAAAAACCACTTTTCGCACTTGTGTTGGTGCAGGAAACCACTTTTGCACTTGTATTCGTGTGGAAAAAACACTTTTTGCACTTGTGATAGTGTTGAAAAACCACTTTTCGCACTTGTGTTAGTGTTGAAAAACCACTTTTCGCACTTGTGTTGGTGCAGGAAACCACTTTTGCACTTGTATTAGTGTGGAAAAACCACTTTTCGCACCTGTGTTAGTGTTGAAAAACCACCTTTCGCACTTGTGTTAGTGTTGAAAAACCACTTTTCGCACTTGTGTTGGTGCAGGAAACCACTTTTGCACTTGTATTAGTGTGGAAAAACCACTTCTCGCACTTGTGTTAGTGTTGAAAAACCACTTTTCGCACTTGTGTTAGTGTTGAAAAACCACTTTTCGCACTTGTGTTGGTGCAGGAAACCACTTTTGCACTTGTATTAGTGTGGAAAAACCACTTTTCGCACTTGTGTTAGTGTTGAAAAACCACTTTTCGCACTTGTGTTAGTGTTGAAAAACCACTTTTCGTGCTTGTGTTGGTGCAGGAAACCACTTTTGCACTTGTATTAGTGTGGAAAAAACACTTTTTGCACTTGTGATAGTGTTGAAAAACCACTTTTCGCACTTGTGTTAGTGTTGAAAAACCACTTTTGCACTTGTATTAGTGTGGAAAAAACACTTTTTGCACTTGTGATAGTGTTGAAAAAACACTTTTTGCACTTGTATTAGTGTGGAAAAACCACTTTTCGCACTTGTGTTGGTGCAGGAAACCACTTTTGCACTTGTATTAGTGTGGAAAAACCACTTTTCGCACCTGTGTTAGTGTTGAAAAACCACCTTTCGCACTTGTGTTAGTGTTGAAAAACCACATTTCGCACTTGTGTTGGTGCAGGAAACCACTTTTGCACTTGTATTAGTGTGGAAAAACCACTTCTCGCACTTGTGTTAGTGTTGAAAAACCACTTTTCGCACTTGTGTTAGTGTTGAAAAACCACTTTTCGCACTTGTGTTGGTGCAGGAAACCACTTTTGCACTTGTATTAGTGTGGAAAAACCACTTTTCGCACTTGTGTTAATGTTGAAAAACCACTTTTCGCACTTGTGCTAGTGTTGAAAAACCACTTTTCGTGCTTGTGTTGGTGCAGGAAACCACTTTTGCACTTGTATTAGTGTGGAAAAAACACTTTTTGCACTTGTGATAGTGTTGAAAAACCACTTTTCGCACTTGTGTTAGTGTTGAAAAACCACTTTTGCACTTGTATTAGTGTGGAAAAAACACTTTTTGCACTTGTGATAGTGTTGAAAAACCACTTTTCGCACTTGTGTTAGTGTTGAAAAACCACTTTTCGCACTTGTGTTGGTGCAGGAAACCACTTTTGCACTTGTATTAGTGTGGAAAAACCACTTTTCGCACCTGTGTTAGTGTTGAAAAACCACCTTTCGCAGTTGTGTTAGTGTTGAAAAACCACTTTTCGCACTTGTGTTGGTGCAGGAAACCACTTTTGCACTTGTATTAGTGTGGAAAAACCACTTCTCGCACTTGTGTTAGTGTTGAAAAACCACTTTTCGCACTTGTGTTAGTGTTGAAAAACCACTTTTCGCACTTGTGTTGGTGCAGGAAACCACTTTTGCACTTGTATTAGTGTGGAAAAACCACTTTTCGCACTTGTGTTAGTGTTGAAAAACCACTTTTCGCACTTGTGTTAGTGTTGAAAAACCACTTTTCGTGCTTGTGTTGGTGCAGGAAACCACTTTTGCACTTGTATTAGTGTGGAAAAAACACTTTTTGCACTTGTGATAGTGTTGAAAAACCACTTTTCGCACTTGTGTTAGTGTTGAAAAACCACTTTTGCACTTGTATTAGTGTGGAAAAAACACTTTTTGCACTTGTGATAGTGTTGAAAAAACACTTTTTGCACTTGTATTAGTGTGGAAAAAACACTTTTTGCACTTGTGATAGTGTTGAAAAAACACTTTTTGCACTTGTATTAGTGTGGAAAAAACACTTTTCGCACCTGTGTTAGTGTTGAAAAACCACCTTTCGCACTTGTGTTAGTGTTGAAAAACCACTTTTCGCACTTGTGTTGGTGCAGGAAACCACTTTTGCACTTGTATTAGTGTGGAAAAAACACTTTTTGCACTTGTGATAGTGTTGAAAAACCACTTTTCGCACTTGTGTTTGTGTTGAAAAACCACCTTTCGCACTTGTGTTAGTGTTGAAAAACCACTTTTCGCACTTGTGTTGGTGCAGGAAACCACTTTTGCACTTGTATTAGTGTGGAAAAACCACTTTTCGCACCTGTGTTAGTGTTGAAAAACCACCTTTCGCACTTGTGTTAGTGTTGAAAAACCACTTTTCGCACTTGTGTTGGTGCAGGAAACCACTTTTGCACTTGTATTAGTGTGGAAAAAACACTTTTTGCACTTGTGATTGTGTTGAAAAACCACTTTTCGCACTTGTGTTAGTGTTGAAAAACCACTTTTCGCACTTCTGTTGGTGCAGGAAACCACTTTTGCACTTGTATTAGTGTTCAAAAACCACTTTTCGCACTTGTGTTAGTGTTGAAAAACCAATTTTCGCACTTGTGTTGGTGCAGGAAATCACTTTTGCACTTGTATTAGTGTGGAAAAACCACTTTTCGCACTTGTGTTAGTGTTGAAAAACCACTTTTCGCACTTGTGTTAGTGTTGAAAAACCACTTTTCGCACTTGTGTTAGTGTTGAAAAACCACTTTTCGCACTTGTGTTGGTGCAGGAAACCACTTTTGCACTTGTATTCGTGTGGAAAAAACACTTTTTGCACTTGTGATAGTGTTGAAAAACCACTTTTCGCACTTGTGTTAGTGTTGAAAAACCACTTTTCGCACTTGTGTTGGTGCAGGAAACCACTTTTGCACTTGTATTAGTGTGGAAAAACCACTTTTCGCACCTGTGTTAGTGTTGAAAAACCACCTTTCGCACTTGTGTTAGTGTTGAAAAACCACTTTTCGCACTTGTGTTGGTGCAGGAAACCACTTTTGCACTTGTATTAGTGTGGAAAAACCACTTCTCGCACTTGTGTTAGTGTTGAAAAACCACTTTTCGCACTTGTGTTAGTGTTGAAAAACCACTTTTCGCACTTGTGTTGGTGCAGGAAACCACTTTTGCACTTGTATTAGTGTGGAAAAACCACTTTTCGCACTTGTGTTAGTGTTGAAAAACCACTTTTCGCACTTGTGTTAGTGTTGAAAAACCACTTTTCGTGCTTGTGTTGGTGCAGGAAACCACTTTTGCACTTGTATTAGTGTGGAAAAAACACTTTTTGCACTTGTGATAGTGTTGAAAAACCACTTTTCGCACTTGTGTTAGTGTTGAAAAACCACTTTTGCACTTGTATTAGTGTGGAAAAAACACTTTTTGCACTTGTGATAGTGTTGAAAAAACACTTTTTGCACTTGTATTAGTGTGGAAAAAACACTTTTTGCACTTGTGATAGTGTTGAAAAAACACTTTTTGCACTTGTATTAGTGTGGAAAAAACACTTTTTGCACTTGTGATAGTGTTGAAAAACCACTTTTCGCACTTGTGTTAGTGTTGAAAAAACACTTTTTTCACTTGTATTAGTGTGGAAAAAACACTTTTTGCACTTGTGATAGTGTTGAAAAACCACTTTTCGTGCTTGTGTTGGTGCAGGAAACCACTTTTGCACTTGTATTAGTGTGGAAAAAACACTTTTTGCACTTGTGATAGTGTTGAAAAACCAATTTTCGCACTTGTGTTGGTGCAGGAAATCACTTTTGCACTTGTATTAGTGTGGAAAAACCACTTTTCGCACTTGTGTTAGTGTTGAAAAACCACTTTTCGCACTTGTGTTAGTGTTGAAAAACCACTTTTCGCACTTGTGTTAGTGTTGAAAAACCACTTTTCGCACTTGTGTTGGTGCAGGAAACCACTTTTGCACTTGTATTCGTGTGGAAAAAACACTTTTTGCACTTGTGATAGTGTTGAAAAACCACTTTTCGCACTTGTGTTAGTGTTGAAAAACCACTTTTCGCACTTGTGTTGGTGCAGGAAACCACTTTTGCACTTGTATTAGTGTGGAAAAACCACTTTTCGCACCTGTGTTAGTGTTGAAAAACCACCTTTCGCACTTGTGTTAGTGTTGAAAAACCACTTTTCGCACTTGTGTTGGTGCAGGAAACCACTTTTGCACTTGTATTAGTGTGGAAAAACCACTTCTCGCACTTGTGTTAGTGTTGAAAAACCACTTTTCGCACTTGTGTTAGTGTTGAAAAACCACTTTTCGCACTTGTGTTGGTGCAGGAAACCACTTTTGCACTTGTATTAGTGTGGAAAAACCACTTTTCGCACTTGTGTTAGTGTTGAAAAACCACTTTTCGCACTTGTGTTAGTGTTGAAAAACCACTTTTCGTGCTTGTGTTGGTGCAGGAAACCACTTTTGCACTTGTATTAGTGTGGAAAAAACACTTTTTGCACTTGTGATAGTGTTGAAAAACCACTTTTCGCACTTGTGTTAGTGTTGAAAAACCACTTTTCGCACTTGTGTTGGTGTTGAAAAACCACTTTTCGCACTTGTGTTGGTGCAGGAAACCACTTTTGCACTTGTATTAGTGTGGAAAAAACACCTTTTGCACTTGTGATAGTGTTGAAAAACCACTTTTCGCACTTGTGTTAGTGTTGAAAAACCACTTTTCGCACTTGTGTTGGTGTTGAAAAACCACTTTTCGCACTTGTGTTGGTGCAGGAAACCACTTTTGCACTTGTATTAGTGTGGAAAAACCACTTTTCGCACTTGTGTTAGTGTTGAAAAACCACTTTTCGCACTTGTGTTAGTGTTGAAAAACCACTTTTCGCACTTGTGTTGGTGCAGGAAAACACTTTTGCATTTGTATTAGTGTGGAAAAACCACTTTTCGCACTTGCGTTAGTGTTGAAAAACCACTTTTCGCACTTGTGTTAGTGTTGAAAAACCACTTAACGCACTTGTGTTAGTGTTGAAAAACCACTTTTCGCACTTGTGTTGGTGCAGGAAACCACTTTTGCACTTGTATTAGTGTGGAAAAAACACTTTTTGCACTTGTGATAGTGTTGAAAAACCACTTTTCGCACTTGTGTTAGTGTTGAAAAACCACTTTTCGCACTTGTGTTGGTGCAGGAAACCACTTTTGCACTTGTATTAGTGTGGAAAAACCACTTTTCGCACTTGTGTTAGTGTTGAAAAACCACTTTTCGCACTTGTGTTAGTGTTGAAAAACCACTTTTTGCACTTGTGTTGGTGCAGGAAACCACTTTTGCACTTGTATTAGTGTGGAAAAACCACTTTTCGCACTTGTGTTAGTGTTGAAAAACCACTTTTCGCACTTGTGTTAGTGTTGGAAAAACCACTTTTCGAACTTGTGTTGGTGCAGGAAACCACTTTTGCACTTGTATTAGTGTGGAAAAAACACTTTTTGCACTTGTGATAGTGTTGAAAAACACTTTTCGCACTTGTGTTAGTGTTGAAAAACCACTTTTCACACTTGTGTTGGTGCAGGAAACCACTTTTGCACTTGTATTAGTGTGGAAAAACCACTTTTCGCACTTGTGTTAGTGTTGAAAAACCACTTTTCGCACTTGTGTTAGTGTTGAAAAACCACTTTTCGCACTTGTGTTAGTGTTGAAAAACCACTTTTCGCACTTGTGTTGATGCAGGAAACCACTTTTGCACTTGTATTAGTGTGGAAAAACCACTTTTCGCACTTGTGTTAGTGTTGAAAAACCACTTTTCGCACTTGTGTTAGTGTTGAAAAACCACTTTTCGCACTTGTGTTGGTGCAGGAAACCACTTTTGCACTTGTATTAGTGTGGAAAAACCACTTTTCGCACTTGTGTTAGTGTTGAAAAACCACTTTTCGCACTTGTGTTAGTGTTGAAAAACCACTTTTTGCACTTGTGTTGGTGCAGGAAACCACTTTTGCACTTGTATTAGTGTGGAAAAACCACTTTTCGCACTTGTGTTAGTGTTGAAAAACCACTTTTCGCACTTGTGTTAGTGTTGAAAAACCACTTTTCGAACTTGTGTTGGTGCAGGAAACCACTTTTGCACTTGTATTAGTGTGGAAAAAACACTTTTTGCACTTGTGATAGTGTTGAAAAACCACTTTTCGCACTTGTGTTAGTGTTGAAAAACCACTTTTCACACTTGTGTTGGTGCAGGAAACCACTTTTGCACTTGTATTAGTGTGGAAAAACCACTTTTCGCACTTGTGTTAGTGTTGAAAAACCACTTTTCGCACTTGTGTTAGTGTTGAAAAACCACTTTTCGCACTTGTGTTAGTGTTGAAAAACCACTTTTCGCACTTGTGTTGATGCAGGAAACCACTTTTGCACTTGTATTAGTGTGGAAAAACCACTTTTCGCACTTGTGTTAGTGTTGAAAAACCACTTTTCGCACTTGTGTTAGTGTTGAAAAACCACTTTTCGCACTTGTGTTAGTGTTGAAAAACAACTTTTCGCACTTGTGTTGATGCAGGAAACCACTTTTGCACTTGTATTAGTGTGGAAAACCACTTTTCGCACTTGTGTTAGTGTTGAAAAACCACTTTTCGCACTTGTGTTAGTGTTGAAAAACCACTTTTCGCACTTGTGATAGTGTTGAAAAACCACTTTTCGCACTTGTGTTGGTGTTGAAAAACCACTTTTCGCACTTGTGTTGGTGCAGGAAACCACTTTTGCACTTGTATTAGTGTGGAAAAAACACCTTTTGCACTTGTGATAGTGTTGAAAAACCACTTTTCGCACTTGTGTTAGTGTTGAAAAACCACTTTTCGCACTTGTGTTGGTGTTGAAAAACCACTTTTCGCACTTGTGTTGGTGCAGGAAACCACTTTTGCACTTGTATTAGTGTGGAAAAACCACTTTTCGCACTTGTGTTAGTGTTGAAAAACCACTTTTCGCACTTGTGTTAGTGTTGAAAAACCACTTTTCGCACTTGTGTTGGTGCAGGAAAACACTTTTGCATTTGTATTAGTGTGGAAAAACCACTTTTCGCACTTGCATTAGTGTTGAAAAACCACTTTTCGCACTTGTGTTAGTGTTGAAAAACCACTTAACGCACTTGTGTTAGTGTTGAAAAACCACTTTTCGCACTTGTGTTGGTGCAGGAAACCACTTTTGCACTTGTATTAGTGTGGAAAAAACACTTTTTGCACTTGTGATAGTGTTGAAAAACCACTTTTCGCACTTGTGTTAGTGTTGAAAAACCACTTTTCGCACTTGTGTTGGTGCAGGAAACCACTTTTGCACTTGTATTAGTGTGGAAAAACCACTTTTCGCACTTGTGTTAGTGTTGAAAAACCACTTTTCGCACTTGTGTTAGTGTTGAAAAACCACTTTTTGCACTTGTGTTGGTGCAGGAAACCACTTTTGCACTTGTATTAGTGTGGAAAAACCACTTTTCGCACTTGTGTTAGTGTTGAAAAACCACTTTTCGCACTTGTGTTAGTGTTGAAAAACCACTTTTCGAACTTGTGTTGGTGCAGGAAACCACTTTTGCACTTGTATTAGTGTGGAAAAAACACTTTTTGCACTTGTGATAGTGTTGAAAAACCACTTTTCGCACTTGTGTTAGTGTTGAAAAACCACTTTTCACACTTGTGTTGGTGCAGGAAACCACTTTTGCACTTGTATTAGTGTGGAAAAACCACTTTTCGCACTTGTGTTAGTGTTGAAAAACCACTTTTCGCACTTGTGTTAGTGTTGAAAAACCACTTTTCGCACTTGTGTTAGTGTTGAAAAACCACTTTTCGCACTTGTGTTGATGCAGGAAACCACTTTTGCACTTGTATTAGTGTGGAAAAACCACTTTTCGCACTTGTGTTAGTGTTGAAAAACCACTTTTCGCACTTGTGTTAGTGTTGAAAAACCACTTTTCACACTTGTGTTAGTGTTGAAAAACAACTTTTCGCACTTGTGTTGATGCAGGAAACCACTTTTGCACTTGTATTAGTGTGGAAAACCACTTTTCGCACTTGTGTTAGTGTTGAAAAACCACTTTTCGCACTTGTGTTAGTGTTGAAAAACCACTTTTCGCACTTGTGATAGTGTTGAAAAACCACTTTTCGCACTTGTGTTAGTGTTGGCAAACCACTTTTCGCACTTGTGTTGGTGCAGGAAACCACTTTTGCACTTGTATTAGTGTGGAAAAACCACTTTTTGCACTTGTTATAGTGTTCAAAAACCACTTTTCGCACTTGTGTTAGTGTTGAAAAACCAATTTTCGCACTTGTGTTGGTGCAGGAAATCACTTTTGCACTTGTATTAGTGTGGAAAAACCACTTTTCGCACTTGTGTTAGTGTTGAAAAACCACTTTTCGCACTTGTGTTAGTGTTGAAAAACCACTTTTCGCACTTGTGTTAGTGTTGAAAAACCACTTTTCGCACTTGTGTTGGTGCAGGAAACCACTTTTGCACTTGTATTCGTGTGGAAAAAACACTTTTTGCACTTGTGATAGTGTTGAAAAACCACTTTTCGCACTTGTGTTAGTGTTGAAAAACCACTTTTCGCACTTGTGTTGGTGCAGGAAACCACTTTTGCACTTGTATTAGTGTGGAAAAACCACTTTTCGCACCTGTGTTAGTGTTGAAAAACCACCTTTCGCACTTGTGTTAGTGTTGAAAAACCACTTTTCGCACTTGTGTTGGTGCAGGAAACCACTTTTGCACTTGTATTAGTGTGGAAAAAACACCTTTTGCACTTGTGATAGTGTTGAAAAACCACTTTTCGCACTTGTGTTAGTGTTGAAAAACCACTTTTCGCACTTGTGTTGGTGTTGAAAAACCACTTTTCGCACTTGTGTTGGTGCAGGAAACCACTTTTGCACTTGTATTAGTGTGGAAAAACCACTTTTCGCACTTGTGTTAGTGTTGAAAAACCACTTTTCGCACTTGTGTTAGTGTTGAAAAACCACTTTTCGCACTTGTGTTGGTGCAGGAAAACACTTTTGCATTTGTATTAGTGTGGAAAACCACTTTTCGCACTTGCGTTAGTGTTGAAAAACCACTTTTCGCACTTGTGTTAGTGTTGAAAAACCACTTAACGCACTTGTGTTAGTGTTGAAAAACCACTTTTCACACTTGTGTTGGTGCAGGAAACCACTTTTGCACTTGTATTAGTGTGGAAAAAACACTTTTTGCACTTGTGATAGTGTTGAAAAACCACTTTTCGCACTTGTGTTAGTGTTGAAAAACCACTTTTCGCACTTGTGTTGGTGCAGGAAACCACTTTTGCACTTGTATTAGTGTGTAAAAACCACTTTTCGCACTTGTGTTAGTGTTGAAAAACCACTTTTCGCACTTGTGTTAGTGTTGAAAAACCACTTTTTGCACTTGTGTTGGTGCAGGAAACCACTTTTGCACTTGTATTAGTGTGGAAAAACCACTTTTCGCACTTGTGTTAGTGTTGAAAAACCACTTTTCGCACTTGTGTTAGTGTTGAAAAACCACTTTTCGAACTTGTGTTGGTGCAGGAAACCACTTTTGCACTTGAATTAGTGTGGAAAAAACACTTTTTGCACTTGTGATAGTGTTGAAAAACCACTTTTCGCACTTGTGTTAGTGTTGAAAAACCACTTTTCACACTTGTGTTGGTGCAGGAAACCACTTTTGCACTTGTATTAGTGTGGAAAAACCACTTTTCGCACTTGTGTTAGTGTTGAAAAACCACTTTTCGCACTTGTGTTAGTGTTGAAAAACCACTTTTCGCACTTGTGTTAGTGTTGAAAAACCACTTTTCGCACTTGTGTTGATGCAGGAAACCACTTTTGCACTTGTATTAGTGTGGAAAAACCACTTTTCGCACTTGTGTTAGTGTTGAAAAACCACTTTTCGCACTTGTGTTGATGCAGGAAACCACTTTTGCACTTGTATTAGTGTGGAAAACCACTTTTCGCACTTGTGTTAGTGTTGAAAAACCACTTTTCGCACTTGTGTTAGTGTTGAAAAACCACTTTTCGCACTTGTGATAGTGTTGAAAAACCACTTTTCGCACTTGTGTTAGTGTTGACAAACCACTTTTCGCACTTGTGTTGGTGCAGGAAACCACTTTTGCACTTGTATTAGTGTGGAAAAACCACTTTTTGCACTTGTGATAGTGTTCAAAAACCACTTTTCGCACTTGTGTTAGTGTTGAAAAACCAATTTTCGCACTTGTGTTGGTGCAGGAAATCACTTTTGCACTTGTATTAGTGTGGAAAAACCACTTTTCGCACTTGTGTTAGTGTTGAAAAACCACTTTTCGCACTTGTGTTAGTGTTGAAAAACCACTTTTCGCACTTGTGTTAGTGTTGAAAAACCACTTTTCGCACTTGTGTTGGTGCAGGAAACCACTTTTGCACTTGTATTCGTGTGGAAAAAACACTTTTTGCACTTGTGATAGTGTTGAAAAACCACTTTTCGCACTTGTGTTAGTGTTGAAAAACCACTTTTCGCACTTGTGTTGGTGCAGGAAACCACTTTTGCACTTGTATTAGTGTGGAAAAACCACTTTTCGCACCTGTGTTAGTGTTGAAAAACCACCTTTCGCACTTGTGTTAGTGTTGAAAAACCACTTTTCGCACTTGTGTTGGTGCAGGAAACCACTTTTGCACTTGTATTAGTGTGGAAAAAACACTTTTTGCACTTGTGATAGTGTTGAAAAACCACTTTTCGCACTTGTGTTAGTGTTGAAAAACCACTTTTCGCACTAGTGTTGGTGCAGAAAACCACTTTTACACTTGTATTAGTGTGGAAAAACCACTTTTCGCACTTGTGTCAGTGTTGAAAAACCACTTTTCGCACTTGTGTTAGTGTTGAAAAACCACTTTTCGCACTTGTGTTAGTGTTGAAAAACCACTTTTCGCACTTGTGTTGGTGCAGGAAACCACTTTTGCACTTGTATTAGTGTGGAAAAAACACTTTTCGCACTTGTGTTAGTGTTGAAAAACCACTTTTCGCACTTGTGTTAGTGTTGAAAAACCACTTTTCGCACTTGTGTTGGTGCAGGAAACCACTTTTGCACTTGTATTAGTGTGGAAAAAACACTTTTTGCACTTGTGATAGTGTTGAAAAACCACTTAACGCACTTGTGTTAGTGTTGAAAAACCACTTTTCGCACTTGTGTTGGTGCAGGAAACCACTTTTGCACTTGTATTAGTGTGGAAAAAACACTTTTTGCACTTGTGATAGTGTTGAAAAACCACTTTTCGCACTTGTGTTAGTGTTGAAAAACCACTTTTCGCACTTGTGTTGGTGCAGGAAACCACTTTTGCACTTGTATTAGTGTGGAAAAACCACTTTTCGCACTTGTGTTAGTGTTGAAAAACCACTTTTCGCACTTGTGTTAGTGTTGAAAAACCACTTTTTGCACTTGTGTTGGTGCAGGAAACCACTTTTGCACTTGTATTAGTGTGGAAAAACCACTTTTCGCACTTGTGTTAGTGTTGAAAAACCACTTTTCGCTCTTGTGTTAGTGTTGAAAAACCACTTTTCGAACTTGTGTTGGTGCAGGAAACCACTTTTGCACTTGTATTAGTGTGGAAAAAACACTTTTTGCACTTGTGATAGTGTTGAAAAACCACTTTTCGCACTTGTGTTAGTGTTGAAAAACCACTTTTCACACTTGTGTTGGTGCAGGAAACCACTTTTGCACTTGTATTAGTGTGGAAAAACCACTTTTCGCACTTGTGTTAGTGTTGAAAAACCACTTTTCGCACTTGTGTTAGTGTTGAAAAACCACTTTTCGCACTTGTGTTAGTGTTGAAAAACCACTTTTCGCACTTGTGTTGATGCAGGAAACCACTTTTGCACTTGTATTAGTGTGGAAAAACCACTTTTCGCACTTGTGTTAGTGTTGAAAAACCACTTTTCGCACTTGTTTTAGTGTTGAAAAACCACTTTTCGCACTTGTGTTAGTGTTGAAAAACAACTTTTCGCACTTGTGTTGATGCAGGAAACCACTTTTGCACTTGTATTAGTGTGGAAAACCACTTTTCGCACTTGTGTTAGTGTTGAAAAACCACTTTTCGCACTTGTGTTAGTGTTGAAAAACCACTTTTCGCACTTGTGATAGTGTTGAAAAACCACTTTTCGCACTTGTGTTAGTGTTGGCAAACCACTTTTCGCACTTGTGTTGGTGCAGGAAACCACTTTTGCACTTGTATTAGTGTGGAAAAACCACTTTTTGCACTTGTTATAGTGTTCAAAAACCACTTTTCGCACTTGTGTTAGTGTTGAAAAACCAATTTTCGCACTTGTGTTGGTGCAGGAAATCACTTTTGCACTTGTATTAGTGTGGAAAAACCACTTTTCGCACTTGTGTTAGTGTTGAAAAACCACTTTTCGCACTTGTGTTAGTGTTGAAAAACCACTTTTCGCACTTGTGTTAGTGTTGAAAAACCACTTTTCGCACTTGTGTTGGTGCAGGAAACCACTTTTGCACTTGTATTCGTGTGGAAAAAACACTTTTTGCACTTGTGATAGTGTTGAAAAACCACTTTTCGCACTTGTGTTAGTGTTGAAAAACCACTTTTCGCACTTGTGTTGGTGCAGGAAACCACTTTTGCACTTGTATTAGTGTGGAAAAACCACTTTTCGCACCTGTGTTAGTGTTGAAAAACCACCTTTCGCACTTGTGTTAGTGTTGAAAAACCACTTTTCGCACTTGTGTTGGTGCAGGAAACCACTTTTGCACTTGTATTAGTGTGGAAAAAACACCTTTTGCACTTGTGATAGTGTTGAAAAACCACTTTTCGCACTTGTGTTAGTGTTGAAAAACCACTTTTCGCACTTGTGTTGGTGTTGAAAAACCACTTTTCGCACTTGTGTTGGTGCAGGAAACCACTTTTGCACTTGTATTAGTGTGGAAAAACCACTTTTCGCACTTGTGTTAGTGTTGAAAAACCACTTTTCGCACTTGTGTTAGTGTTGAAAAACCACTTTTCGCACTTGTGTTGGTGCAGGAAAACACTTTTGCATTTGTATTAGTGTGGAAAACCACTTTTCGCACTTGCGTTAGTGTTGAAAAACCACTTTCGCACTTGTGTTAGTGTTGAAAAACCACTTAACGCACTTGTGTTAGTGTTGAAAAACCACTTTTCACACTTGTGTTGGTGCAGGAAACCACTTTTGCACTTGTATTAGTGTGGAAAAAACACTTTTTGCACTTGTGATAGTGTTGAAAAACCACTTTTCGCACTTGTGTTAGTGTTGAAAAACCACTTTTCGCACTTGTGTTGGTGCAGGAAACCACTTTTGCACTTGTATTAGTGTGTAAAAACCACTTTTCGCACTTGTGTTAGTGTTGAAAAACCACTTTTCGCACTTGTGTTAGTGTTGAAAAACCACTTTTTGCACTTGTGTTGGTGCAGGAAACCACTTTTGCACTTGTATTAGTGTGGAAAAACCACTTTTCGCACTTGTGTTAGTGTTGAAAAACCACTTTTCGCACTTGTGTTAGTGTTGAAAAACCACTTTTCGAACTTGTGTTGGTGCAGGAAACCACTTTTGCACTTGAATTAGTGTGGAAAAAACACTTTTTGCACTTGTGATAGTGTTGAAAAACCACTTTTCGCACTTGTGTTAGTGTTGAAAAACCACTTTTCACACTTGTGTTGGTGCAGGAAACCACTTTTGCACTTGTATTAGTGTGGAAAAACCACTTTTCGCACTTGTGTTAGTGTTGAAAAACCACTTTTCGCACTTGTGTTAGTGTTGAAAAACCACTTTTCGCACTTGTGTTAGTGTTGAAAAACCACTTTTCGCACTTGTGTTGATGCAGGAAACCACTTTTGCACTTGTATTAGTGTGGAAAAACCACTTTTCGCACTTGTGTTAGTGTTGAAAAACCACTTTTCGCACTTGTGTTGATGCAGGAAACCACTTTTGCACTTGTATTAGTGTGGAAAACCACTTTTCGCACTTGTGTTAGTGTTGAAAAACCACTTTTCGCACTTGTGTTAGTGTTGAAAAACCACTTTTCGCACTTGTGATAGTGTTGAAAAACCACTTTTCGCACTTGTGTTAGTGTTGACAAACCACTTTTCGCACTTGTGTTGGTGCAGGAAACCACTTTTGCACTTGTATTAGTGTGGAAAAACCACTTTTTGCACTTGTGATAGTGTTCAAAAACCACTTTTCGCACTTGTGTTAGTGTTGAAAAACCAATTTTCGCACTTGTGTTGGTGCAGGAAATCACTTTTTCACTTGTATTAGTGTGGAAAAACCACTTTTCGCACTTGTGTTAGTGTTGAAAAACCACTTTTCGCACTTGTGTTAGTGTTGAAAAACCACTTTTCGCACTTGTGTTAGTGTTGAAAAACCACTTTTCGCACTTGTGTTGGTGCAGGAAACCACTTTTGCACTTGTATTCGTGTGGAAAAAACACTTTTTGCACTTGTGATAGTGTTGAAAAACCACTTTTCGCACTTGTATTAGTGTGGAAAAACCACTTTTCGCACTTGTGTCAGTGTTGAAAAACCACTTTTCGCACTTGTGTTAGTGTTGAAAAACCACTTTTCGCACTTGTGTTAGTGTTGAAAAACCACTTTTCGCACTTGTGTTGGTGCAGGAAACCACTTTTGCACTTGTATTAGTGTGGAAAAAACACTTTTCGCACTTGTGTTAGTGTTGAAAAACCACTTTTCGCACTTGTGTTAGTGTTGAAAAACCACTTTTCGCACTTGTGTTGGTGCAGGAAACCACTTTTGCACTTGTATTAGTGTGGAAAAAACACTTTTTGCACTTGTGATAGTGTTGAAAAACCACTTAACGCACTTGTGTTAGTGTTGAAAAACCACTTTTCGCACTTGTGTTGGTGCAGGAAACCACTTTTGCACTTGTATTAGTGTGGAAAAAACACTTTTTGCACTTGTGATAGTGTTGAAAAACCACTTTTCGCACTTGTGTTAGTGTTGAAAAACCACTTTTCGCACTTGTGTTGGTGCAGGAAACCACTTTTGCACTTGTATTAGTGTGGAAAAACCACTTTTCGCACTTGTGTTAGTGTTGAAAAACCACTTTTCGCACTTGTGTTAGTGTTGAAAAACCACTTTTTGCACTTGTGTTGGTGCAGGAAACCACTTTTGCACTTGTATTAGTGTGGAAAAACCACTTTTCGCACTTGTGTTAGTGTTGAAAAACCACTTTTCGCACTTGTGTTAGTGTTGAAAAACCACTTTTCGAACTTGTGTTGGTGCAGGAAACCACTTTTGCACTTGTATTAGTGTGGAAAAAACACTTTTTGCACTTGTGATAGTGTTGAAAAACCACTTTTCGCACTTGTGTTAGTGTTGAAAAACCACTTTTCACACTTGTGTTGGTGCAGGAAACCACTTTTGCACTTGTATTAGTGTGGAAAAACCACTTTTCGCACTTGTGTTAGTGTTGAAAAACCACTTTTCGCACTTGTGTTAGTGTTGAAAAACCACTTTTCGCACTTGTGTTAGTGTTGAAAAACCACTTTTCGCACTTGTGTTGATGCAGGAAACCACTTTTGCACTTGTATTAGTGTGGAAAAACCACTTTTCGCACTTGTGTTAGTGTTGAAAAACCACTTTTCGCACTTGTGTTAGTGTTGAAAAACCACTTTTCGCACTTGTGTTAGTGTTGAAAAACAACTTTTCGCACTTGTGTTGATGCAGGAAACCACTTTTGCACTTGTATTAGTGTGGAAAACCACTTTTCGCACTTGTGTTAGTGTTGAAAAACCACTTTTCGCACTTGTGTTAGTGTTGAAAAACCACTTTTCGCACTTGTGATAGTGTTGAAAAACCACTTTTCGCACTTGTGTTAGTGTTGGCAAACCACTTTTCGCACTTGTGTTGGTGCAGGAAACCACTTTTGCACTTGTATTAGTGTGGAAAAACCACTTTTTGCACTTGTTATAGTGTTCAAAAACCACTTTTCGCACTTGTGTTAGTGTTGAAAAACCAATTTTCGCACTTGTGTTGGTGCAGGAAATCACTTTTGCACTTGTATTAGTGTGGAAAAACCACTTTTCGCACTTGTGTTAGTGTTGAAAAACCACTTTTCGCACTTGTGTTAGTGTTGAAAAACCACTTTTCGCACTTGTGTTAGTGTTGAAAAACCACTTTTCGCACTTGTGTTGGTGCAGGAAACCACTTTTGCACTTGTATTCGTGTGGAAAAAACACTTTTTGCACTTGTGATAGTGTTGAAAAACCACTTTTCGCACTTGTGTTAGTGTTGAAAAACCACTTTTCGCACTTGTGTTGGTGCAGGAAACCACTTTTGCACTTGTATTAGTGTGGAAAAACCACTTTTCGCACCTGTGTTAGTGTTGAAAAACCACCTTTCGCACTTGTGTTAGTGTTGAAAAACCACTTTTCGCACTTGTGTTGGTGCAGGAAACCACTTTTGCACTTGTATTAGTGTGGAAAAAACACCTTTTGCACTTGTGATAGTGTTGAAAAACCACTTTTCGCACTTGTGTTAGTGTTGAAAAACCACTTTTCGCACTTGTGTTGGTGTTGAAAAACCACTTTTCGCACTTGTGTTGGTGCAGGAAACCACTTTTGCACTTGTATTAGTGTGGAAAAACCACTTTTCGCACTTGTGTTAGTGTTGAAAAACCACTTTTCGCACTTGTGTTAGTGTTGAAAAACCACTTTTCGCACTTGTGTTGGTGCAGGAAAACACTTTTGCATTTGTATTAGTGTGGAAAACCACTTTTCGCACTTGCGTTAGTGTTGAAAAACCACTTTCGCACTTGTGTTAGTGTTGAAAAACCACTTAACGCACTTGTGTTAGTGTTGAAAAACCACTTTTCACACTTGTGTTGGTGCAGGAAACCACTTTTGCACTTGTATTAGTGTGGAAAAAACACTTTTTGCACTTGTGATAGTGTTGAAAAACCACTTTTCGCACTTGTGTTAGTGTTGAAAAACCACTTTTCGCACTTGTGTTGGTGCAGGAAACCACTTTTGCACTTGTATTAGTGTGTAAAAACCACTTTTCGCACTTGTGTTAGTGTTGAAAAACCACTTTTCGCACTTGTGTTAGTGTTGAAAAACCACTTTTTGCACTTGTGTTGGTGCAGGAAACCACTTTTGCACTTGTATTAGTGTGGAAAAACCACTTTTCGCACTTGTGTTAGTGTTGAAAAACCACTTTTCGCACTTGTGTTAGTGTTGAAAAACCACTTTTCGAACTTGTGTTGGTGCAGGAAACCACTTTTGCACTTGAATTAGTGTGGAAAAAACACTTTTTGCACTTGTGATAGTGTTGAAAAACCACTTTTCGCACTTGTGTTAGTGTTGAAAAACCACTTTTCACACTTGTGTTGGTGCAGGAAACCACTTTTGCACTTGTATTAGTGTGGAAAAACCACTTTTCACACTTGTGTTAGTGTTGAAAAACCACTTTTCGCACTTGTGTTAGTGTTGAAAAACCACTTTTCGCACTTGTGTTAGTGTTGAAAAACCACTTTTCGCACTTGTGTTGATGCAGGAAACCACTTTTGCACTTGTATTAGTGTGGAAAAACCACTTTTCGCACTTGTGTTAGTGTTGAAAAACCACTTTTCGCACTTGTGTTGATGCAGGGAACCACTTTTGCACTTGTATTAGTGTGGAAAACCACTTTTCGCACTTGTGTTAGTGTTGAAAAACCACTTTTCGCACTTGTGTTAGTGTTGAAAAACCACTTTTCGCACTTGTGATAGTGTTGAAAAACCACTTTTCGCACTTGTGTTAGTGTTGACAAACCACTTTTCGCACTTGTGTTGGTGCAGGAAACCACTTTTGCACTTGTATTAGTGTGGAAAAACCACTTTTTGCACTTGTGATAGTGTTCAAAAACCACTTTTCGCACTTGTGTTAGTGTTGAAAAACCAATTTTCGCACTTGTGTTGGTGCAGGAAATCACTTTTGCACTTGTATTAGTGTGGAAAAACCACTTTTCGCACTTGTGTTAGTGTTGAAAAACCACTTTTCGCACTTGTGTTAGTGTTGAAAAACCACTTTTCGCACTTGTGTTAGTGTTGAAAAACCACTTTTCGCACTTGTGTTGGTGCAGGAAACCACTTTTGCACTTGTATTCGTGTGGAAAAAACACTTTTTGCACTTGTGATAGTGTTGAAAAACCACTTTTCGCACTTGTGTTAGTGTTGAAAAACCACTTTTCGCACTTGTGTTGGTGCAGGAAACCACTTTTGCACTTGTATTAGTGTGGAAAAACCACTTTTCGCACCTGTGTTAGTGTTGAAAAACCACCTTTCGCACTTGTGTTAGTGTTGAAAAACCACTTTTCGCACTTGTGTTGGTGCAGGAAACCACTTTTGCACTTGTATTAGTGTGGAAAAAACACTTTTTGCACTTGTGATAGTGTTGAAAAACCACTTTTCGCACTTGTGTTAGTGTTGAAAAACCACTTTTCGCACTAGTGTTGGTGCAGAAAACCACTTTTACACTTGTATTAGTGTGGAAAAACCACTTTTCGCACTTGTGTCAGTGTTGAAAAACCACTTTTCGCACTTGTGTTAGTGTTGAAAAACCACTTTTCGCACTTGTGTTAGTGTTGAAAAACCACTTTTCGCACTTGTGTTGGTGCAGGAAACCACTTTTGCACTTGTATTAGTGTGGAAAAAACACTTTTCGCACTTGTGTTAGTGTTGAAAAACCACTTTTCGCACTTGTGTTAGTGTTGAAAAACCACTTTTCGCACTTGTGTTGGTGCAGGAAACCACTTTTGCACTTGTATTAGTGTGGAAAAAACACTTTTTGCACTTGTGATAGTGTTGAAAAACCACTTTTCGCACTTGTGTTAGTGTTGAAAAACCACTTTTCGTGCTTGTGTTGGTGCAGGAAACCACTTTTGCACTTGTATTAGTGTGGAAAAAACACTTTTTGCACTTGTGATAGTGTTGAAAAACCACTTTTCGCACTTGTGTTAGTGTTGAAAAACCACTTTTCGCACTTGTGTTGGTGTTGAAAAACCACTTTTCGCACTTGTGTTGGTGCAGGAAACCACTTTTGCACTTGTATTAGTGTGGAAAAAACACCTTTTGCACTTGTGATAGTGTTGAAAAACCACTTTTCGCACTTGTGTTAGTGTTGAAAAACCACTTTTCGCACTTGTGTTGGTGTTGAAAAACCACTTTTCGCACTTGTGTTGGTGCAGGAAACCACTTTTGCACTTGTATTAGTGTGGAAAAACCACTTTTCGCACTTGTGTTAGTGTTGAAAAACCACTTTTCGCACTTGTGTTAGTGTTGAAAAACCACTTTTCGCACTTGTGTTGGTGCAGGAAAACACTTTTGCATTTGTATTAGTGTGGAAAAACCACTTTTCGCACTTGCGTTAGTGTTGAAAAACCACTTTTCGCACTTGTGTTAGTGTTGAAAAACCACTTATCGCACTTGTGTTGGTGCAGGAAACCACTTTTGCACTTGTATTAGTGTGGAAAAAACACTTTTTGCACTAGTGATAGTGTTGAAAAACCACTTTTGCACTTGTATTAGTGTGGAAAACCACTTTTTGCACATGTGTTAGTTTTGAAAAACCACTTTTCGCACTTGTGGTAGTGTTGAAAAACCACTTAACGCACTTGTGTTAGTGTTGAAAAACCACTTTTCGCACTTGTGTTGGTGCAGGAAACCACTTTTGCACTTGTATTAGTGTGGAAAAAACACTTTTTGCACTTGTGATAGTGTTGAATAACCACTTTTCGCACCTGTGTTAGTGTTGAAAAACCACTTTTCGCACTTGTGTTGGTGCAGGAAACCACTTTTTGCACTTGTATTAGTGTGGAAAAACCACTTCTCGCACTTGTGTTAGTGTTGAAAAACCACTTTTCGCACTTGTGTTAGTGTTGAAAAACCACTTTTCGCACTTGTGTTGGTGCAGGAAACCACTTTTGCACTTGTATTAGTGTGGAAAAACCACTTTTCGCACATGTGTTAGTGTTGAAAAACCACTTTTCGCACTTGTGTTAGTGTTGAAAAACCACTTTTCGAACTTGTGTTGGTGCAGGAAACCACTTTTGCACTTGTATTAGTGTGGAAAAACCACTTTTTGCACTTGTGATAGTGTTGAAAAACCACTTTTCGCACTTGTGTTAGTGTTGAAAAACCACTTTTCGCACTTGTGTTGGTGCAGAAAACCACTTTTACACTTGTATTAGTGTGGAAAAACCACTTTTCGCACTTGTGTTAGTGTTGAAAAACCACTTTTCGCACTTGTGTTAGTGTTGAAAAACCAACTTTTCGCACTTGTGTTGGTGCAGGAAACCACTTTTGCACTTGTATTAGTGTGGAAAAACCACTTTTTGCACTTGAGATAGTGTTCAAAAACCACTTTTCGCACTTGTGTTAGTGTTGAAAAACCAATTTTCGCACTTGTGTTGGTGCAGGAAATCACTTTTGCACTTGTATTAGTGTGGAAAAACCACTTTTCGCACTTGTGTTAGTGTTGAAAAACCACTTTTCGCACTTGTGTTAGTGTTGAAAAACCACTTTTCGCACTTGTGTTAGTGTTGAAAAACCACTTTTCACACTTGTGTTAGTGTTGAAAAACCACTTTTCGCACTTGTGTTGGTGCAGAAAACCACTTTACACTTGTATTAGTGTGGAAAAACCACTTTTCGCACTTGTGTTAGTTTTGAAAAACCACTTTTCGCACTTGTGTTAGTGTTGAAAAACCACTTTTCGCACTTGTGTTAGTGTTGAAAAACCACTTTTCGCACTTGTGTTGGTGCAGGAAACCACTTTTGCACTTGTATTAGTGTGGAAAAAACACTTTTCGCACTTGTGTTAGTGTTGAAAAACCACTTTTCGCACTTGTGTTAGTGTTGAAAAGCCACTTTTTGCACTTGTGTTGGTGCAGGAAACCACTTTTGCACTTGTATTAGTGTGGAAAAAACACTTTTTGCACTTGTGATAGTGTTGAAAAACCACTTTTCGCACTTGTGTTAGTGTTGAAAAACCACTTTTCGTGCTTGTGTTGGTGCAGGAAACCACTTTTGCACTTGTATTAGTGTGGAAAAAACACTTTTTGCACTTGTGATAGTGTTGAAAAACCACTTTTCGCACTTGTGTTAGTGTTGAAAAACCACTTTTCGCACTTGTGTTGGTGTTGAAAAACCACTTTTCGCACTTGTGTTGGTGCAGGAAAGCACTTTTGCACTTGTATTAGTGTGGAAAAAACACCTTTTGCACTTGTGATAGTGTTGAAAAACCACTTTTCGCACTTGTGTTAGTGTTGAAAAACCACTTTTCGCACTTGTGTTGGTGTTGAAAAACCACTTTTCGCACTTGTGTTGGTGCAGGAAACCACTTTTGCACTTGTATTAGTGTGGAAAAACCACTCTTCGCACTTGTGTTAGTGTTGAAAAACCACTTTTCGCACTTGTGTTAGTGTTGAAAAACCACTTTTCGCACTTGTGTTGGTGCAGGAAAACACTTTTGCATTTGTATTAGTGTGGAAAAACCACTTTTCGCACTTGCGTTAGTGTTGAAAAACCACTTTTCGCACTTGTGTTAGTGTTGAAAAACCACTTTTCGCACTTGTGTTGGTGCAGGAAACCACTTTTGCACTTGTATTAGTGTGGAAAAAACACTTTTTGCACAAGTGATAGTGTTGAAAAACCACTTTTGCACTTGTATTAGTGTGGAAAACCACTTTTTGCACATGTGTTAGTTTAAAAAAACCACTTTTCGCACTTGTGGTAGTGTTGAAAAACCACTTAACGCACTTGTGTTAGTGTTGAAAAACCACTTTTCGCACTTGTGTTGGTGCAGGAAACCACTTTTGCACTTGTATTATAGTGGAAAAAACACTTTTTGCACTTGTGATAGTGTTGAAAAACCACTTTTCGCACTTGTGTTAGTGTTGAAAAACCACTTTTCGCACTTGTGTTGGTGCAGGAAACCACTTTTGCACTTGTATTAGTGTGGAAAAACCACTTTTCGCACTTGTGTTAGTGTTGAAAAACCACTTTTCGCACTTGTGTTAGTGTTGAAAAACCACTTTTTGCACTTGTGTTGGTGCAGGAAACCACTTTTGCACTTGTATTAGTGTGGAAAAACCACTTTTCGCACTTGTGTTAGTGTTGAAAAACCACTTTTCGCACTTGTGTTAGTGTTGAAAAACCACTTTTCGAACTTGTGTTGGTGCAGGAAACCACTTTTGCACTTGTATTAGTGTGGAAAAAACACTTTTTGCACTTGTGATAGTGTTGAAAAACCACCTTTCGCACTTGTGTTAGTGTTGAAAAACCACTTTTCACACTTCTGTTGGTGCAGGAAACCACTTTTGCACTTGTATTAGTGTGGAAAAACCACTTTTCGCACTTGTGTTAGTGTTGAAAAACCACTTTTCGCACTTGTGTTAGTGTTGAAAAACCACTTTTCGCACTTGTGTTAGTGTTGAAAAACCACTTTTCGCACTTGTGTTGATGCAGGAAACCACTTTTGCACTTGTATTAGTGTGGAAAAACCACTTTTCGCACTTGTGTTAGTGTTGAAAAACCACTTTTCGCACTTGTGTTAGTGTTGAAAAACCACTTTTCGCACTTGTGTTAGTGTTGAAAAACAACTTTTCGCACTTGTGTTGATGCAGGAAACCACTTTTGCACTTGTATTAGTGTGGAAAACCCACTTTTCGCACTTGTGTTAGTGTTGAAAAACCACTTTTCGCACTTGTGTTAGTGTTGAAAAACCACTTTTCGCACTTGTGTTAGTGTTGAAAAACCACTTTTCGCACTTGTGTTAGTGTTGACAAACCACTTTTCGCACTTGTGTTGGTGCAGGAAACCACTTTTGCACTTGTATTAGTGTGGAAAAACCACTTTTTGCACTTGTGATAGTGTTCAAAAACCACTTTTCGCACTTGTGTTAGTGTTGAAAAACCAATTTTCGCACTTGTGTTGGTGCAGGAAATCACTTTTGCACTTGTATTAGTGTGGAAAAACCACTTTTCGCACTTGTGTTAGTGTTGAAAAACCACTTTTCGCACTTGTGTTAGTGTTGAAAAACCACTTTTCGCACTTGTGTTAGTGTTGAAAAACCACTTTTCGCACTTGTGTTGGTGCAGGAAACCACTTTTGCACTTGTATTCGTGTGGAAAAAACACTTTTTGCACTTGTGATAGTGTTGAAAAACCACTTTTCGCACTTGTGTTAGTGTTGAAAAACCACTTATCGCACTTGTGTTGGTGCAGGAAACCACTTTTGCACTTGTATTAGTGTGGAAAAACCACTTTTCGCACCTGTGTTAGTGTTGAAAAACCACCTTTCGCACTTGTGTTAGTGTTGAAAAACCACTTTTCGCACTTGTGTTGGTGCAGGAAACCACTTTTGCACTTGTATTAGTGTGGAAAAAACACTTTTTGCACTTGTGATAGTGTTGAAAAACCACTTTTCGCACTTGTGTTAGTGTTGAAAAACCACTTTTCGCACTTGTGTTGGTGCAGAAAACCACTTTTACACTTGTATTAGTGTGGAAAAACCACTTTTCGCACTTGTGTTAGTGTTGAAAAACCACTTTTCGCACTTGTGTTAGTGTTGAAAAACCACTTTTCGCACTTGTGTTAGTGTTGAAAAACCACTTTTCGCACTTGTGTTGGTGCAGGAAACCACTTTTGCACTTGTATTAGTGTGGAAAAAACACTTTTCGCACTTGTGTTAGTGTTGAAAAACCACTTTTCGCACTTGTGTTAGTGTTGAAAAACCACTTTTCGCACTTGTGTTGGTGCAGGAAACCACTTTTGCACTTGTATTAGTGTGGAAAAAACACTTTTTGCACTTGTGATAGTGTTGAAAAACCACTTTTCGCACTTGTGTTAGTGTTGAAAAACCACTTTTCGTGCTTGTGTTGGTGCAGGAAACCACTTTTGCACTTGTATTAGTGTGGAAAAAACAATTTTTGCACTTGTGATAGTGTTGAAAAACCACTTTTCGCACTTGTGTTAGTGTTGAAAAACCACTTTTCGCACTTGTGTTGGTGTTGAAAAACCACTTTTCGCACTTGTGTTGGTGCAGGAAACCACTTTTGCACTTGTATTAGTGTGGAAAAAACACCTTTTGCACTTGTGATAGTGTTGAAAAACCACTTTTCGCACTTGTGTTAGTGTTGAAAAACCACTTTTCGCACTTGTGTTGGTGCAGGAAACCACTTTTGCACTTGTATTAGTGTGGAAAAACCACTTTTCGCACTTGTGTTAGTGTTGAAAAACCACTTTTCGCACTTGTGTTAGTGTTGAAAAACCACTTTTCGCACTTGTGTTGGTGCAGGAAAACACTTTTGCATTTGTATTAGTGTGGAAAAACCACTTTTCGCACTTGCGTTAGTGTTGAAAAACCACTTTTCGCACTTGTGTTAGTGTTGAAAAACCACTTTTCGCACTTGTGTTGGTGCAGGAAACCACTTTTGCACTTGTATTAGTGTGGAAAAAACACTTTTTGCACTAGTGATAGTGTTGAAAAACCACTTTTGCACTTGTATTAGTGTGGAAAACCACTTTTTGCACATGTGTTAGTTTTGAAAAACCACTTTTCGCACTTGTGGTAGTGTTGAAAAACCACTTAACGCACTTGTGTTAGTGTTGAAAAACCACTTTTCGCACTTGTGTTGGTGCAGGAAACCACTTTTGCACTTGTATTAGTGTGGAAAAAACACTTTTTGCACTTGTGATAGTGTTGAAAAACCACTTTTCGCACCTGTGTTAGTGTTGAAAAACCACTTTTCGCACTTGTGTTGGTGCAGGAAACCACTTTTGCACTTGTATTAGTGTGGAAAAACCACTTTTCGCACCTGTGTTAGTGTTGAAAAACCACTTTTCGCACTTGTGTTAGTGTTGAAAAACCACTTTTCGCACTTGTGTTGGTGCAGGAAACCACTTTTGCACTTGTATTAGTGTGGAAAAAACACTTTTTGCACTTGTGATAGTGTTGAAAAACCACTTTTCACACTTGTGTTAGTGTTGAAAAACCACTTTTCGCACTTGTGTTGGTGCAGAAAACCACTTTTACACTTGTGTTAGTGTGGAAAAACCACTTTTCGCACTTGTGTTAGTGTTGAAAAACCACTTTTCGCACTTGTGTTAGTGTTGAAAAACCACTTTTCGCACTTGTGTTAGTGTTGAAAAACCACTTTTCGCACTTGTGTTGGTGCAGGAAACCACTTTTGCACTTGTATTAGTGTGGAAAAAACACTTTTCGCACTTGTGTTAGTGTTGAAAAACCACTTTTCGCACTTGTGTTAGTGTTGAAAAACCACTTTTCGCACTTGTGTTGGTGCAGGAAACCACTTTTGCACTTGTATTAGTGTGGAAAAAACACTTTTTGCACTTGTGATAGTGTTGAAAAACCACTTTTCGCACTTGTGTTAGTGTTGAAAAACCACTTTTCGTGCTTGTGTTGGTGCAGGAAACCACTTTTGCACTTGTATTAGTGTGGAAAAAACACTTTTTGCACTTGTGATAGTGTTGAAAAACCACTTTTCGCACTTGTGTTAGTGTTGAAAAACCACTTTTCGCACTTGTGTTGGTGTTGAAAAACCACTTTTCGCACTTGTGTTGGTGCAGGAAACCACTTTTGCACTTGTATTAGTGTGGAAAAAACACCTTTTGCACTTGTGATAGTGTTGAAAAACCACTTTTCGCACTTGTGTTAGTGTTGAAAAACCACTTTTCGCACTTGTGTTGGTGTTGAAAAACCACTTTTCGCACTTGTGTTGGTGCAGGAAACCACTTTTGCACTTGTATTAGTGTGGAAAAACCACTCTTCGCACTTGTGTTAGTGTTGAAAAACCACTTTTCGCACTTGTGTTAGTGTTGAAAAACCACTTTTCGCACTTGTGTTGGTGCAGGAAAACACTTTTGCATTTGTATTAGTGTGGAAAAACCACTTTTCGCACTTGCGTTAGTGTTGAAAAACCACTTTTCGCACTTGTGTTAGTGTTGAAAAACCACTTTTCGCACTTGTGTTGGTGCAGGAAACCACTTGTGCACTTGTATTAGTGTGGAAAAAACACTTTTTGCACTAGTGATAGTGTTGAAAAACCACTTTTGCACTTGTATTAGTGTGGAAAACCACTTTTTGCACATGTGTTAGTTTAAAAAAACCACTTTTCGCACTTGTGGTAGTGTTGAAAAACCACTTAACGCACTTGTGTTAGTGTTGAAAAACCACTTTTCGCACTTGTGTTGGTGCAGGAAACCACTTTTGCACTTGTATTAGTGTGGAAAAAACACTTTTTGCACTTGTGATAGTGTTGAAAAACCACTTTTCGCACTTGTGTTAGTGTTGAAAAACCACTTTTCGCACTTGTGTTGGTGCAGGAAACCACTTTTGCACTTGTATTAGTGTGGAAAAACCACTTTTCGCACTTGTGTTAGTGTTGAAAAACCACTTTTCGCACTTGTGTTAGTGTTGAAAAACCACTTTTTGCACTTGTGTTGGTGCAGGAAACCACTTTTGCACTTGTATTAGTGTGGAAAAACCACTTTTCGCACTTGTGTTAGTGTTGAAAAACCACTTTTCGCACTTGTGTTAGTGTTGAAAAACCACTTTTCGAACTTGTGTTGGTGCAGGAAACCACTTTTGCACTTGTATTAGTGTGGAAAAAACACTTTTTGCACTTGTGATAGTGTTGAAAAACCACTTTTCGCACTTGTGTTAGTGTTGAAAAACCACTTTTCACACTTGTGTTGGTGCAGGAAACCACTTTTGCACTTGTATTAGTGTGGAAAAACCACTTTTCGCACTTGTGTTAGTGTTGAAAAACCACTTTTCGCACTTGTGTTAGTGTTGAAAAACCACTTTTCGCACTTGTGTTAGTGTTGAAAAACCACTTTTCGCACTTGTGTTGATGCAGGAAACCACTTTTGCACTTGTATTAGTGTGGAAAAACCACTTTTCGCACTTGTGTTAGTGTTGAAAAACCACTTTTCGCACTTGTGTTAGTGTTGAAAAACCACTTTTCGCACTTGTGTTAGTGTTGAAAAACAACTTTTCGCACTTGTGTTGATGCAGGAAACCACTTTTGCACTTGTATTAGTGTGGAAAACCACTTTTCGCACTTGTGTTAGTGTTTAAAAACCACTTTTCGCACTTGTGTTAGTGTTGAAAAACCACTTTTCGCACTTGTGTTAGTGTTGAAAAACCACTTTTCGCACTTGTGTTAGTGTTGACAAACCACTTTTCGCACTTGTGTTGGTGCAGGAAACCACTTTTGCACTTGTATTAGTGTGGAAAAACCACTTTTTGCACTTGTGATAGTGTTCAAAAACCACTTTTCGCACTTGTGTTAGTGTTGAAAAACCAATTTTCGCACTTGTGTTGGTGCAGGAAATCACTTTTGCACTTGTATTTGTGTGGAAAAACCACTTATCGCACTTGTGTTGGTGCAGGAAACCACTTTTGCACTTGTATTAGTGTGGAAAAACCACTTTTCGCACCTGTGTTAGTGTTGAAAAACCACTTTTCGCACTTGTGTTGGTGTTGAAAAACCACTTTTCGCACTTGTGTTGGTGCAGGAAACCACTTTTGCACTTGTATTAGTGTGGAAAAAACACTTTTTGCACTTGTGATAGTGTTGAAAAACCACTTTTCGCACTTGTGTTAGTGTTGAAAAACCACTTTTCGCACTTGTGTTGGTGCAGAAAACCACTTTTACACTTGTATTAGTGTGGAAAAACCACTTTTCGCACTTGTGTTAGTGTTGAAAAACCACTTTTCGCACTTGTGTTAGTGTTGAAAAACCACTTTTCGCACTTGTGTTAGTGTTGAAAAACCACTTTTCGCACTTGTGTTGGTGCAGGAAACCACTTTTGCACTTGTATTAGTGTGGAAAAAACACTTTTCACACTTGTGTTAGTGTTGAAAAACCACTTTTCGCACTTGTGTTAGTGTTGAAAAACCACTTTTCGCACTTGTGTTGGTGCAGGAAACCACTTTTGCACTTGTATTAGTGTGGAAAAAACACTTTTTGCACTTGTGATCGTGTTGAAAAACCACTTTTCGCACTTGTGTTAGTGTTGAAAAACCACTTTTCGTGCTTGTGTTGGTGCAGGAAACCACTTTTGCACTTGTATTAGTGTGGAAAAAACACTTTTTGCACTTGTGATAGTGTTGAAAAACCACTTTTCGCACTTGTGTTAGTGTTGAAAAACCACTTTTCGCACTTGTGTTGGTGTTGAAAAACCACTTTTCGCACTTGTGTTGGTGCAGGAAACCACTTTTGCACTGGTATTAGTGTGGAAAAAACACCTTTTGCACTTGTGATAGTGTTGAAAAACCACTTTTCACACTTGTGTTAGTGTTGAAAAACCACTTTTCGCACTTGTGTTGGTGCAGGAAACCACTTTTGCACTTGTATTAGTGTGGAAAAAACACTTTTTGCACTTGGGATAGTGTTGAAAAACCACTTTTCGCACTTGTGTTAGTGTTGAAAAACCACTTTTCGTGCTTGTGTTGGTGCAGGAAACCACTTTTGCACTTGTATTAGTGTGGAAAAAACACTTTTTGCACTTGTGATAGTGTTGAAAAACCACTTTTCGCACTTGTGTTAGTGTTGAAAAACCACTTTTCGCACTTGTGTTGGTGTTGAAAAACCACTTTTCGCACTTGTGTTGGTGCAGGAAACCACTTTTGCACTTGTATTAGTGTGGAAAAAACACCTTTTGCACTTGTGATAGTGTTGAAAAACCACTTTTCGCACTTGTGTTAGTGTTGAAAAACCACTTTTCGCACTTGTGTTGGTGCAGGAAACCACTTTTGCACTTGTATTAGTGTGGAAAAACCACTTTTCGCACTTGTGTTAGTGTTGAAAAACCACTTTTCGCACTTGTGTTAGTGTTGAAAAACCACTTTTCGCACTTGTGTTGGTGCAGGAAAACACTTTTGCATTTGTATTAGTGTGGAAAAACCACTTTTCGCACTTGCGTTAGTGTTGAAAAACCACTTTTCGCACTTGTGTTAGTGTTGAAAAACCACTTTTCGCACTTGTGTTGGTGCAGGAAACCACTTTTGCACTTGTATTAGTGTGGAAAAAACACTTTTTGCACTAGTGATAGTGTTGAAAAACCACTTTTGCACTTGTATTAGTGTGGAAAACCACTTTTTGCACATGTGTTAGTTTTGAAAAACCACTTTTCGCACTTGTGGTAGTGTTGAAAAACCACTTAACGCACTTGTGTTAGTGTTGAAAAACCACTTTTCGCACTTGTGTTGGTGCAGGAAACCACTTTTGCACTTGTATTAGTGTGGAAAAAACACTTTTTGCACTTGTGATAGTGTTGAAAAACCACTTTTCGCACCTGTGTTAGTGTTGAAAAACCACTTTTCGCACTTGTGTTGGTGCAGGAAACCACTTTTGCACTTGTATTAGTGTGGAAAAACCACTTTTCGCACCTGTGTTAGTGTTGAAAAACCACTTTTCGCACTTGTGTTAGTGTTGAAAAACCACTTTTCGCACTTGTGTTGGTGCAGGAAACCACTTTTGCACTTGTATTAGTGTGGAAAAAACACTTTTTGCACTTGTGATAGTGTTGAAAAACCACTTTTCACACTTGTGTTAGTGTTGAAAAACCACTTTTCGCACTTGTGTTGGTGCAGAAAACCACTTTTACACTTGTGTTAGTGTGGAAAAACCACTTTTCGCACTTGTGTTAGTGTTGAAAAACCACTTTTCGCACTTGTGTTAGTGTTGAAAAACCACTTTTCGCACTTGTGTTAGTGTTGAAAAACCACTTTTCGCACTTGTGTTGGTGCAGGAAACCACTTTTGCACTTGTATTAGTGTGGAAAAAACACTTTTCGCACTTGTGTTAGTGTTGAAAAACCACTTTTCGCACTTGTGTTAGTGTTGAAAAACCACTTTTCGCACTTGTGTTGGTGCAGGAAACCACTTTTGCACTTGTATTAGTGTGGAAAAAACACTTTTTGCACTTGTGATAGTGTTGAAAAACCACTTTTCGCACTTGTGTTAGTGTTGAAAAACCACTTTTCGTGCTTGTGTTGGTGCAGGAAACCACTTTTGCACTTGTATTAGTGTGGAAAAAACACTTTTTGCACTTGTGATAGTGTTGAAAAACCACTTTTCGCACTTGTGTTAGTGTTGAAAAACCACTTTTCGCACTTGTGTTGGTGTTGAAAAACCACTTTTCGCACTTGTGTTGGTGCAGGAAACCACTTTTGCACTTGTATTAGTGTGGAAAAAACACCTTTTGCACTTGTGATAGTGTTGAAAAACCACTTTTCGCACTTGTGTTAGTGTTGAAAAACCACTTTTCGCACTTGTGTTGGTGTTGAAAAACCACTTTTCGCACTTGTGTTGGTGCAGGAAACCACTTTTGCACTTGTATTAGTGTGGCAAAACCACTCTTCGCACTTGTGTTAGTGTTGAAAAACCACTTTTCGCACTTGTGTTAGTGTTGAAAAACCACTTTTCGCACTTGTGTTGGTGCAGGAAAACACTTTTGCATTTGTATTAGTGTGGAAAAACCACTTTTCGCACTTGCGTTAGTGTTGAAAAACCACTTTTCGCACTTGTGTTAGTGTTGAAAAACCACTTTTCGCACTTGTGTTGGTGCAGGAAACCACTTTTGCACTTGTATTAGTGTGGAAAAAACACTTTTTGCACTAGTGATAGTGTTGAAAAACCACTTTTGCACTTGTATTAGTGTGGAAAACCACTTTTTGCACATGTGTTAGTTTAAAAAAACCACTTTTCGCACTTGTGGTAGTGTTGAAAAACCACTTAACGCACTTGTGTTAGTGTTGAAAAACCACTTTTCGCACTTGTGTTGGTGCAGGAAACCACTTTTGCACTTGTATTAGTGTGGAAAAAACACTTTTTGCACTTGTGATAGTGTTGAAAAACCACTTTTCGCACTTGTGTTAGTGTTGAAAAACCACTTTTCGCACTTGTGTTGGTGCAGGAAACCACTTTTGCACTTGTATTAGTGTGGAAAAACCACTTTTCGCACTTGTGTTAGTGTTGAAAAACCACTTTTCGCACTTGTGTTAGTGTTGAAAAACCACTTTTTGCACTTGTGTTGGTGCAGGAAACCACTTTTGCACTTGTATTAGTGTGGAAAAACCACTTTTCGCACTTGTGTTAGTGTTGAAAAACCACTTTTCGCACTTGTGTTAGTGTTGAAAAACCACTTTTCGAACTTGTGTTGGTGCAGGAAACCACTTTTGCACTTGTATTAGTGTGGAAAAAACACTTTTTGCACTTGTGATAGTGTTGAAAAACCACTTTTCGCACTTGTGTTAGTGTTGAAAAACCACTTTTCACACTTGTGTTGGTGCAGGAAACCACTTTTGCACTTGTATTAGTGTGGAAAAACCACTTTTCGCACTTGTGTTAGTGTTGAAAAACCACTTTTCGCACTTGTGTTAGTGTTGAAAAACCACTTTTCGCACTTGTGTTAGTGTTGAAAAACCACTTTTCGCACTTGTGTTGATGCAGGAAACCACTTTTGCACTTGTATTAGTGTGGAAAAACCACTTTTCGCACTTGTGTTAGTGTTGAAAAACCACTTTTCGCACTTGTGTTAGTGTTGAAAAACCACTTTTCGCACTTGTGTTAGTGTTGAAAAACAACTTTTCGCACTTGTGTTGATGCAGGAAACCACTTTTGCACTTGTATTAGTGTGGAAAACAACTTTTCGCACTTGTGTTAGTGTTGAAAAACCACTTTTCGCACTTGTGTTAGTGTTGAAAAACCACTTTTCGCACTTGTGTTAGTGTTGAAAAACCACTTTTCGCACTTGTGTTAGTGTTGACAAACCACTTTTCGCACTTGTGTTGGTGCAGGAAACCACTTTTGCACTTGTATTAGTGTGGAAAAACCACTTTTTGCACTTGTGATAGTGTTCAAAAACCACTTTTCGCACTTGTGTTAGTGTTGAAAAACCAATTTTCGCACTTGTGTTGGTGCAGGAAATCACTTTTGCACTTGTATTAGTGTGGAAAAACCACTTTTCGCACTTGTGTTAGTGTTGAAAAACCACTTTTTGCACTTGTGTTAGTGTTGAAAAACCACTTTTCGCACTTGTGTTAGTGTTGAAAAACCACTTTTCGCACTTGTGTTGGTGCAGGAAACCACTTTTGCACTTGTATTCGTGTGGAAAAAACACTTTTTGCACTTGTGATAGTGTTGAAAAACCACTTTTCGCACTTGTGTTAGTGTTGAAAAACCACTTTTCGCACTTGTGTTGGTGCAGGAAACCACTTTTGCACTTGTATTAGTGTGGAAAAACCACTTTTCGCACCTGTGTTAGTGTTGAAAAACCACCTTTCGCACTTGTGTTAGTGTTGAAACACCACTTTTCGCACTTGTGTTGGTGCAGGAAACCACTTTTGCACTTGTATTAGTGTGGAAAAAACACTTTTTGCACTTGTGATAGTGTTGAAAAACCACTTTTCGCACTTGTGTTAGTGTTGAAAAACCACTTTTCGCACTTGTGTTGGTGCAGAAAACCACTTTTACACTTGTATTAGTGTGGAAAAACCACTTTTCGCACTTGTGTTAGTGTTGAAAAACCACTTTTCGCACTTGTGTTAGTGTTGAAAAACCACTTTTCGCACTTGTGTTAGTGTTGAAAAACCACTTTTCGCACTTGTGTTGGTGCAGGAAACCACTTTTGCACTTGTATTAGTGTGGAAAAAACACTTTTCGCACTTGTGTTAGTGTTGAAAAACCACTTTTCGCACTTGTGTTAGTGTTGAAAAACCACTTTTCGCACTTGTGTTGGTGCAGGAAACCACTTTTGCACTTGTATTAGTGTGGAAAAAACACTTTTTGCACTTGTGATAGTGTTGAAAAACCACTTTTCGCACTTGTGTTAGTGTTGAAAAACCACTTTTCGTGCTTGTGTTGGTGCAGGAAACCACTTTTGCACTTGTATTAGTGTGGAAAAAACACTTTTTGCACTTGTGATAGTGTTGAAAAACCACTTTTCGCACTTGTGTTAGTGTTGAAAAACCACTTTTTGCACTTGTGTTGGTGTTGAAAAACCACTTTTCGCACTTGTGTTGGTGCAGGAAACCACTTTTGCACTTGTATTAGTGTGGAAAAAACACCTTTTGCACTTGTGATAGTGTTGAAAAACCACTTTTCGCACTTGTGTTAGTGTTGAAAAACCACTTTTCAACATGTGTTGGTGTTGAAAAACCACTTTTCGCACTTGTGTTGGTGCAGGAAACCACTTTTGCACTTGTATTAGTGTGGAAAAACCACTTTTCGCACTTGTGTTAGTGTTGAAAAACCACTTTTCGCACTTGTGTTAGTGTTGAAAAACCACTTTTCGCACTTGTGTTGGTGCAGGAAAACACTTTTGCATTTGTATTAGTGTGGAAAAACCACTTTTCGCACTTGCGTTAGTGTTGAAAAACCACTTTTCACACTTGTGTTAGTGTTGAAAAACCACTTATCGCACTTGTGTTGGTGCAGGAAACCACTTTTGCACTTGTATTAGTGTGGAAAAAACACTTTTTGCACTAGTGATAGTGTTGAAAAACCACTTTTGCACTTGTATTAGTGTGGAAAACCACTTTTTGCACATGTGTTAGTTTTGAAAAACCACTTTTCGCACTTGTGGTAGTGTTGAAAAACCACTTAACGCACTTGTGTTAGTGTTGAAAAACCACTTTTCGCACTTGTGTTGGTGCAGGAAACCACTTTTGCACTTGTATTAGTGTGGAAAAACCACTTTTCGCACCTGTGTTAGTGTTGAAAAACCACTTTTCGCACTTGTGTTAGTGTTGAAAAACCACTTTTCGCACTTGTGTTGGTGCAGGAAACCACTTTTGCACTTGTATTAGTGTGGAAAAAACACTTTTTGCACTTGTGATAGTGTTGAAAAACCACTTTTCACACTTGTGTTAGTGTTGAAAAACCACTTTTCGCACTTGTGTTGGTGCAGAAAACCACTTTTACACTTGTATTAGTGTGGAAAAACCACTTTTCGCACTTGTGTTAGTGTTGAAAAACCACTTTTCGCACTTGTGTTAGTGTTGAAAAACCACTTTTCGCACTTGTGTTAGTGTTGAAAAACCACTTTTCGCACTTGTGTTGGTGCAGGAAACCACTTTTGCACTTGTATTAGTGTGGAAAAAACACTTTTCGCACTTGTGTTGGTGTTGAAAAACCACTTTTCACACTTGTGTTAGTGTTGAAAAACCACTTTTCGCACTTGTGTTGGTGCAGGAAACCACTTTTGCACTTGTATTAGTGTGGAAAAAACACTTTTTGCACTTGTGATAGTGTTGAAAAACCACTTTTCGCACTTGTGTTAGTGTTGAAAAACCACTTTTCGTGCTTGTGTTGGTGCAGGAAACCACTTTTGCACTTGTCTTAGTGTGGAAAAAACACTTTTTGCACTTGCGATAGTGTTGAAAAACCACTTTTCGCACTTGTGTTAGTGTTGAAAAACCACTTTTCGCACTTGTGTTGGTGTTGAAAAACCACTTTTCGCACTTGTGTTGGTGCAGGAAACCACTTTTGCACTTGTATTAGTGTGGAAAAAACACCTTTTGCACTTGTGATAGTGTTGAAAAACCACTTTTCGCACTTGTGTTAGTGTTGAAAAACCACTTTTCGCACTTGTGTTGGTGTTGAAAAACCACTTTTCGCACTTGTGTTGGTGCAGGAAACCACTTTTGCACTTGTATTAGTGTGGAAAAACCACTCTTCGCACTTGTGTTAGTGTTGAAAAACCACTTTTCGCACTTGTGTTAGTGTTGAAAAACCACTTTTCGCACTTGTGTTGGTGCAGGAAACCACTTTTGCACTTGTATTAGTGTGGAAAAACCACTTTTTGCACCTGTGTTAGTGTTGAAAAACCACCTTTCGCACTTGTGTTAGTGTTGAAAAACCACTTTTCACACTTGTGTTGGTGCAGGAAACCACTTTTGCACTTGTATTAGTGTGGAAAAACCACTTTTCGCACTTGTGTTAGTGTTGAAAAACCACTTTTCGCACTTGTGTTAGTGTTGAAAAACCACTTTTCGCACTTGTGTTAGTGTTGAAAAACCACTTTTCGCACTTGTGTTGATGCAGGAAACCACTTTTGCACTTGTATTAGTGTGGAAAAACCACTTTTCGCACTTGTGTTAGTGTTGAAAAACCACTTTTCGCACTTGTGTTAGTGTTGAAAAACCACTTTTCGCACTTGTGTTAGTGTTGAAAAACAACTTTTCGCACTTGTGTTGATGCAGGAAACCACTTTTGCACTTGTATTAGTGTGGAAAACCACTTTTCGCACTTGTGTTAGTGTTGAAAAACCACTTTTCGCACTTGTGTTAGTGTTGAAAAACCACTTTTCGCACTTGTGTTAGTGTTGAAAAACCACTTTTCGCACTTGTGTTAGTGTTGACAAACCACTTTTCGCACTTGTGTTGGTGCAGGAAACCACTTTTGCACTTGTATTAGTGTGGAAAAACCACTTTTTGCACTTGTGATTGTGTTCAAAAACCACTTTTCGCACTTGTGTTAGTGTTGAAAAACCAATTTTCGCACTTGTGTTGGTGCAGGAAATCACTTTTGCACTTGTATTAGTGTGGAAAAACCACTTTTCGCACTTGTGTTAGTGTTGAAAAACCACTTTTCGCACTTGTGTTAGTGTTGAAAAACCACTTTTCGCACTTGTGTTAGTGTTGAAAAACCACTTTTCGCACTTGTGTTGGTGCAGGAAACCACTTTTGCACTTGTGTTCGTGTGGAAAAAACACTTTTTGCACTTGTGATAGTGTTGAAAAACCACTTTTCGCACTTGTGTTAGTGTTGAAAAACCACTTTTCGCACTTGTGTTGGTGCAGGAAACCACTTTTGCACTTGTATTAGTGTGGAAAAACCACTTTTCGCACCTGTGTTAGTGTTGAAAAACCACCTTTCGCACTTGTGTTAGTGTTGAAACACCACTTTTCGCACTTGTGTTGGTGCAGGAAACCACTTTTGCACTTGTATTAGTGTGGAAAAAACACTTTTTGCACTTGTGATAGTGTTGAAAAACCACTTTTCGCACTTGTGTTAGTGTTGAAAAACCACTTTTCGCACTTGTGTTGGTGCAGAAAACCACTTTTACACTTGTATTAGTGTGGAAAAACCACTTTTCGCACTTGTGTTAGTGTTGAAAAACCACTTTTCGCACTTGTGTTAGTGTTGAAAAACCACTTTTCGCACTTGTGTTAGTGTTGAAAAACCACTTTTCGCACTTGTGTTGGTGCAGGAAACCACTTTTGCACTTGTATTAGTGTGGAAAAAACACTTTTCGCACTTGTGTTAGTGTTGAAAAACCACTTTTCGCACTTGTGTTAGTGTTGAAAAACCACTTTTCGCACTTGTGTTGGTGCAGGAAACCACTTTTGCACTTGTATTAGTGTGGAAAAAACACTTTTTGCACTTGTGATAGTGTTGAAAAACCACTTTTCGCACTTGTGTTAGTGTTGAAAAACCACTTTTCGTGCTTGTGTTGGTGCAGGAAACCACTTTTGCACTTGTATTAGTGTGGAAAAAACACTTTTTGCACTTGTGATAGTGTTGAAAAACCACTTTTCGCACTTGTGTTAGTGTTGAAAAACCACTTTTCGCACTTGTGTTGGTGTTGAAAAACCACTTTTCGCACTTGTGTTGGTGCAGGAAACCACTTTTGCACTTGTATTAGTGTGGAAAAAACACCTTTTGCACTTGTGATAGTGTTGAAAAACCACTTTTCGCACTTGTGTTAGTGTTGAAAAACCACTTTTCGCACTTGTGTTGGTGTTGAAAAACCACTTTTCGCACTTGTGTTGGTGCAGGAAACCACTTTTGCACTTGTATTAGTGTGGAAAACCACTTTTCGCACTTGTGTTAGTGTTGAAAAACCACTTTTCGCACTTGTGATAGTGTTGAAAAACCACTTTTCGCACTTGTGTTAGTGTTGAAAAACCACTTTTCGTGCTTGTGTTGGTGCAGGAAACCACTTTTGCACTTGTATTAGTGTGGAAAAAACACTTTTTGCACTTGTGATAGTGTTGAAAAACCACTTTTCGCACTTGTGTTAGTGTTGAAAAACCACTTTTCGCACTTGTGTTGGTGTTGAAAAACCACTTTTCGCACTTGTGTTGGTGCAGGAAACCACTTTTGCACTTGTATTAGTGTGGAAAAAACACCTTTTGCACTTGTGATAGTGTTGAAAAACCACTTTTCGCACTTGTGTTAGTGTTGAAAAACCACTTTTCGCACTTGTGTTGGTGTTGAAAAACCACTTTTCGCACTTGTGTTGGTGCAGGAAACCACTTTTGCACTTGTATTAGTGTGGAAAAAACACCTTTTGCACTTGTGATAGTGTTGAAAAACCACTTTTCGCACTTGTGTTAGTGTTGAAAAACCACTTTTCGCACTTGTGTTGGTGCAGGAAACCACTTTTGCACTTGTATTAGTGTGGAAAAAACACTTTTTGCACTTGTGATAGTGTTGAAAAACCACTTTTCACACTTGTGTTAGTGTTGAAAAACCACTTTTCGCACTTGTGTTGGTGCAGAAAACCACTTTTACACTTGTATTAGTGTGGAAAAACCACTTTTCGCACTTGTGTTAGTGTTGAAAAACCACTTTTCGCACTTGTGTTAGTGTTGAAAAACCACTTTTCGCACTTGTGTTAGTGTTGAAAAACCACTTTTCGCACTTGTGTTGGTGCAGGAAACCACTTTTGCACTTGTATTAGTGTGGAAAAAACACTTTTCGCACTTGTGTTGGTGTTGAAAAACCACTTTTCGAACTTGTGTTGGTGCAGGAAACCACTTTTGCACTTGTATTAGTGTGGAAAAAACACTTTTTGCACTTGTGATAGTGTTGAAAAACCACTTTTCGCACTTGTGTTAGTGTTGAAAAACCACTTTCACACTTGTGTTGGTGCAGGAAACCACTTTTGCACTTGTATTAGTGTGGAAAAACCACTTTTCGCACTTGTGTTAGTGTTGAAAAACCACTTTTCGCACTTGTGTTAGTGTTGAAAAACCACTTTTCGCACTTGTGTTAGTGTTGAAAAACCACTTTTCGCACTTGTGTTGATGCAGGAAACCGCTTTTGCACTTGTATTAGTGTGGAAAAACCACTTTTCGCACTTGTGATAGTGTTGAAAAACCACTTTTCGCACTTGTGTTAGTGTTGAAAAACCACTTTTCGCACTTGTGTTAGTGTTGAAAAACAACTTTTCGCACTTGTGTTGATGCAGGAAACCACTTTTGCACTTGTATTAGTGTGGAAAACAACTTTTCGCACTTGTGTTAGTGTTGAAAAACCACTTTTCGCACTTGTGTTAGTGTTGAAAAACCACTTTTCGCACTTGTGTTAGTGTTGAAAAACCACTTTTCGCACTTGTGTTAGTGTTGACAAACCACTTTTCGCACTTGTGTTGGTGCAGGAAACCACTTTTGCACTTGTATTAGTGTGGAAAAACCACTTTTTGCACTTGTGATAGTGTTCAAAAACCACTTTTCGCACTTGTGTTAGTGTTGAAAAACCAATTTTCGCACTTGTGTTGGTGCAGGAAATCACTTTTGCACTTGTATTAGTGTGGAAAAACCACTTTTCGCACTTGTGTTAGTGTTGAAAAACCACTTTTTGCACTTGTGTTAGTGTTGAAAAACCACTTTTCGCACTTGTGTTAGTGTTGAAAAACCACTTTTCGCACTTGTGTTGGTGCAGGAAACCACTTTTGCACTTGTATTCGTGTGGAAAAAACACTTTTTGCACTTGTGATAGTGTTGAAAAACCACTTTTCGCACTTGTGTTAGTGTTGAAAAACCACTTTTCGCACTTGTGTTGGTGCAGGAAACCACTTTTGCACTTGTATTAGTGTGGAAAAACCACTTTTCACACCTGTGTTAGTGTTGAAAAACCACCTTTCGCACTTGTGTTAGTGTTGAAACACCACTTTTCGCACTTGTGTTGGTGCAGGAAACCACTTTTGCACTTGTATTAGTGTGGAAAAAACACTTTTTGCACTTGTGATAGTGTTGAAAAACCACTTTTCGCACTTGTGTTAGTGTTGAAAAACCACTTTTCGCACTTGTGTTGGTGCAGAAAACCACTTTTACACTTGTATTAGTGTGGAAAAACCACTTTTCGCACTTGTGTTAGTGTTGAAAAACCACTTTTCGCACTTGTGTTAGTGTTGAAAAACCACTTTTCGCACTTGTGTTAGTGTTGAAAAACCACTTTTCGCACTTGTGTTGGTGCAGGAAACCACTTTTGCACTTGTATTAGTGTGGAAAAAACACTTTTCGCACTTGTGTTAGTGTTGAAAAACCACTTTTCGCACTTGTGTTAGTGTTGAAAAACCACTTTTCGCACTTGTGTTGGTGCAGGAAACCACTTTTGCACTTGTATTAGTGTGGAAAAAACACTTTTTGCACTTGTGATAGTGTTGAAAAACCACTTTTCGCACTTGTGTTAGTGTTGAAAAACCACTTTTCGTGCTTGTGTTGGTGCAGGAAACCACTTTTGCACTTGTATTAGTGTGGAAAAAACACTTTTTGCACTTGTGATAGTGTTGAAAAACCACTTTTCGCACTTGTGTTAGTGTTGAAAAACCACTTTTTGCACTTGTGTTGGTGTTGAAAAACCACTTTTCGCACTTGTGTTGGTGCAGGAAACCACTTTTGCACTTGTATTAGTGTGGAAAAAACACCTTTTGCACTTGTGATAGTGTTGAAAAACCACTTTTCGCACTTGTGTTAGTGTTGAAAAACCACTTTTCAACATGTGTTGGTGTTGAAAAACCACTTTTCGCACTTGTGTTGGTGCAGGAAACCACTTTTGCACTTGTATTAGTGTGGAAAAACCACTTTTCGCACTTGTGTTAGTGTTGAAAAACCACTTTTCGCACTTGTGTTAGTGTTGAAAAACCACTTTTCGCACTTGTGTTGGTGCAGGAAAACACTTTTGCATTTGTATTAGTGTGGAAAAACCACTTTTCGCACTTGCGTTAGTGTTGAAAAACCACTTTTCACACTTGTGTTAGTGTTGAAAAACCACTTATCGCACTTGTGTTGGTGCAGGAAACCACTTTTGCACTTGTATTAGTGTGGAAAAAACACTTTTTGCACTAGTGATAGTGTTGAAAAACCACTTTTGCACTTGTATTAGTGTGGAAAACCACTTTTTGCACATGTGTTAGTTTTGAAAAACCACTTTTCGCACTTGTGGTAGTGTTGAAAAACCACTTAACGCACTTGTGTTAGTGTTGAAAAACCACTTTTCGCACTTGTGTTGGTGCAGGAAACCACTTTTGCACTTGTATTAGTGTGGAAAAACCACTTTTCGCACCTGTGTTAGTGTTGAAAAACCACTTTTCGCACTTGTGTTAGTGTTGAAAAACCACTTTTCGCACTTGTGTTGGTGCAGGAAACCACTTTTGCACTTGTATTAGTGTGGAAAAAACACTTTTTGCACTTGTGATAGTGTTGAAAAACCACTTTTCACACTTGTGTTAGTGTTGAAAAACCACTTTTCGCACTTGTGTTGGTGCAGAAAACCACTTTTACACTTGTATTAGTGTGGAAAAACCACTTTTCGCACTTGTGTTAGTGTTGAAAAACCACTTTTCGCACTTGTGTTAGTGTTGAAAAACCACTTTTCGCACTTGTGTTAGTGTTGAAAAACCACTTTTCGCACTTGTGTTGGTGCAGGAAACCACTTTTGCACTTGTATTAGTGTGGAAAAAACACTTTTCGCACTTGTGTTGGTGTTGAAAAACCACTTTTCACACTTGTGTTAGTGTTGAAAAACCACTTTTCGCACTTGTGTTGGTGCAGGAAACCACTTTTGCACTTGTATTAGTGTGGAAAAAACACTTTTTGCACTTGTGATAGTGTTGAAAAACCACTTTTCGCACTTGTGTTAGTGTTGAAAAACCACTTTTCGTGCTTGTGTTGGTGCAGGAAACCACTTTTGCACTTGTCTTAGTGTGGAAAAAACACTTTTTGCACTTGTGATAGTGTTGAAAAACCACTTTTCGCACTTGTGTTAGTGTTGAAAAACCACTTTTCGCACTTGTGTTGGTGTTGAAAAACCACTTTTCGCACTTGTGTTGGTGCAGGAAACCACTTTTGCACTTGTATTAGTGTGGAAAAAACACCTTTTGCACTTGTGATAGTGTTGAAAAACCACTTTTCGCACTTGTGTTAGTGTTGAAAAACCACTTTTCGCACTTGTGTTGGTGTTGAAAAACCACTTTTCGCACTTGTGTTGGTGCAGGAAACCACTTTTGCACTTGTATTAGTGTGGAAAAACCACTCTTCGCACTTGTGTTAGTGTTGAAAAACCACTTTTCGCACTTGTGTTAGTGTTGAAAAACCACTTTTCGCACTTGTGTTGGTGCAGGAAACCACTTTTGCACTTGTATTAGTGTGGAAAAACCACTTTTTGCACCTGTGTTAGTGTTGAAAAACCACCTTTCGCACTTGTGTTAGTGTTGAAAAACCACTTTTCACACTTGTGTTGGTGCAGGAAACCACTTTTGCACTTGTATTAGTGTGGAAAAACCACTTTTCGCACTTGTGTTAGTGTTGAAAAACCACTTTTCGCACTTGTGTTAGTGTTGAAAAACCACTTTTCGCACTTGTGTTAGTGTTGAAAAACCACTTTTCGCACTTGTGTTGATGCAGGAAACCACTTTTGCACTTGTATTAGTGTGGAAAAACCACTTTTCGCACTTGTGTTAGTGTTGAAAAACCACTTTTCGCACTTGTGTTAGTGTTGAAAAACCACTTTTCGCACTTGTGTTAGTGTTGAAAAACAACTTTTCGCACTTGTGTTGATGCAGGAAACCACTTTTGCACTTGTATTAGTGTGGAAAACCACTTTTCGCACTTGTGTTAGTGTTGAAAAACCACTTTTCGCACTTGTGTTAGTGTTGAAAAACCACTTTTCGCACTTGTGTTAGTGTTGAAAAACCACTTTTCGCACTTGTGTTAGTGTTGACAAACCACTTTTCGCACTTGTGTTGGTGCAGGAAACCACTTTTGCACTTGTATTAGTGTGGAAAAACCACTTTTTGCACTTGTGATTGTGTTCAAAAACCACTTTTCGCACTTGTGTTAGTGTTGAAAAACCAATTTTCGCACTTGTGTTGGTGCAGGAAATCACTTTTGCACTTGTATTAGTGTGGAAAAACCACTTTTCGCACTTGTGTTAGTGTTGAAAAACCACTTTTCGCACTTGTGTTAGTGTTGAAAAACCACTTTTCGCACTTGTGTTAGTGTTGAAAAACCACTTTTCGCACTTGTGTTGGTGCAGGAAACCACTTTTGCACTTGTATTAGTGTGGAAAAAACACTTTTCGCACTTGTGATAGTGTTGAAAAACCATTTTCGCACTTGTGTTAGTGTTGAAAAACCACTTTTCGCACTTGTGTTGGTGCAGGAAACCACTTTTGCACTTGTATTAGTGTGGAAAAAACACTTTTTGCACTTGTGATAGTGTTGAAAAACCACTTTTCGCACTTGTGTTAGTGTTGAAAAACCACTTTTCGTGCTTGTGTTGGTGCAGGAAACCACTTTTGCACTTGTATTAGTGTGGAAAAAACACTTTTTGCACTTGTGATAGTGTTGAAAAACCACTTTTCGCACTTGTGTTAGTGTTGAAAAACCACTTTTCGCACTTGTGTTGGTGTTGAAAAACCACTTTTCGCACTTGTGTTGGTGCAGGAAACCACTTTTGCACTTGTATTAGTGTGGAAAAAACACCTTTTGCACTTGTGATAGTGTTGAAAAACCACTTTTCGCACTTGTGTTAGTGTTGAAAAACCACTTTTCGCACTTGTGTTGGTGTTGAAAAACCACTTTTCGCACTTGTGTTGGTGCAGGAAACCACTTTTGCACTTGTATTAGTGTGGAAAACCACTTTTCGCACTTGTGTTAGTGTTGAAAAACCACTTTTCGCACTTGTGATAGTGTTGAAAAACCACTTTTCGCACTTGTGTTAGTGTTGAAAAACCACTTTTCGTGCTTGTGTTGGTGCAGGAAACCACTTTTGCACTTGTATTAGTGTGGAAAAAACACTTTTTGCACTTGTGATAGTGTTGAAAAACCACTTTTCGCACTTGTGTTAGTGTTGAAAAACCACTTTTCGCACTTGTGTTGGTGTTGAAAAACCACTTTTCGCACTTGTGTTGGTGCAGGAAACCACTTTTGCACTTGTATTAGTGTGGAAAAAACACCTTTTGCACTTGTGATAGTGTTGAAAAACCACTTTTCGCACTTGTGTTGGTGTTGAAAAACCACTTTTCGCACTTGTGTTGGTGTTGAAAAACCACTTTTCGCACTTGTGTTGGTGCAGGAAACCACTTTTGCACTTGTATTAGTGTGGAAAAAACACCTTTTGCACTTGTGATAGTGTTGAAAAACCACTTTTCGCACTTGTGTTAGTGTTGAAAAACCACTTTTCGCACTTGTGTTGGTGCAGGAAACCACTTTTGCACTTGTATTAGTGTGGAAAAAACACTTTTTGCACTTGTGATAGTGTTGAAAAACCACTTTTCACACTTGTGTTAGTGTTGAAAAACCACTTTTCGCACTTGTGTTGGTGCAGAAAACCACTTTTACACTTGTATTAGTGTGGAAAAACCACTTTTCGCACTTGTGTTAGTGTTGAAAAACCACTTTTCGCACTTGTGTTAGTGTTGAAAAACCACTTTTCGCACTTGTGTTAGTGTTGAAAAACCACTTTTCGCACTTGTGTTAGTGTTGAAAAACCACTTTTCGCACTTGTGTTGGTGCAGGAAACCACTTTTGCACTTGTATTAGTGTGGAAAAAACACTTTTCGCACTTGTGTTGGTGTTGAAAAACCACTTTTCGCACTTGTGTTAGTGTTGAAAAACCACTTTTCGCACTTGTGTTGGTGCAGGAAACCACTTTTGCACTTGTATTAGTGTGGAAAAAACACTTTTCGCACTTGTGTTGGTGTTGAAAAACCACTTTTCGCACTTGTGTTAGTGTTGAAAAACCACTTTTCGCACTTGTGTTGGTGCAGGAAACCACTTTTGCACTTGTATTAGTGTGGAAAAAACACTTTTCGCACTTGTGTTGGTGTTGAAAAACCACTTTTCGCACTTGTGTTAGTGTTGAAAAACCACTTTTCGTGCTTGTGTTGGTGCAGGAAACCACTTTTGCACTTGTATTAGTGTGGAAAAAACACTTTTTGCACTTGTGATAGTGTTGAAAAACCACTTTTCGCACTTGTGTTAGTGTTGAAAAACCACTTTTCGCACTTGTGTTGGTGTTGAAAAACCACTTTTCGCACTTGTGTTGGTGCAGGAAACCACTTTTGCACTTGTATTAGTGTGGAAAAAACACCTTTTGCACTTGTGATAGTGTTGATAAACCACTTTTCGCACTTGTGTTAGTGTTGAAAAACCACTTTTCGCACTTGTGTTGGTGTTGAAAAACCACTTTTCGCACTTGTGTTGGTGCAGGAAACCACTTTTGCACTTGTATTAGTGTGGAAAAACCACTCTTCGCACTTGTGTTAGTGTTGAAAAACCACTTTTCGCACTTGTGTTAGTGTTGAAAAACCACTTTTCGCACTTGTGTTGGTGCAGGAAACCACTTTTGCACTTGTATTAGTGTGGAAAAACCACTTTTCGCACCTGTGTTAGTGTTGAAAAACCACCTTTCGCACTTGTGTTAGTGTTGAAACACCACTTTTCGCACTTGTGTTGGTGCAGGAAACCACTTTTGCACTTGTATTAGTGTGGAAAAAACACTTTTTGCACTTGTGATAGTGTTGAAAAACCACTTTTCGCACTTGTGTTAGTGTTGAAAAACCACTTTTCGCACTTGTGTTGGTGCAGAAAACCACTTTTACACTTGTATTAGTGTGGAAAAACCACTTTTCGCACTTGTGTTAGTGTTGAAAAACCACTTTTCGCACTTGTGTTAGTGTTGAAAAACCACTTTTCGCACTTGTGTTAGTGTTGAAAAACCACTTTTCGCACTTGTGTTGGTGCAGGAAACCACTTTTGCACTTGTATTAGTGTGGAAAAAACACTTTTCGCACTTGTGTTAGTGTTGAAAAACCACTTTTCGCACTTGTGTTAGTGTTGAAAAACCACTTTTCGCACTTGTGTTGGTGCAGGAAACCACTTTTGCACTTGTATTAGTGTGGAAAAAACACTTTTTGCACTTGTGATAGTGTTGAAAAACCACTTTTCGCACTTGTGTTAGTGTTGAAAAACCACTTTTCGTGCTTGTGTTGGTGCAGGAAACCACTTTTGCACTTGTATTAGTGTGGAAAAAACACTTTTTGCACTTGTGATAGTGTTGAAAAACCACTTTTCGCACTTGTGTTAGTGTTGAAAAAACACTTTTCGCACTTGTGTTGGTGTTGAAAAACCACTTTTCGCACTTGTGTTGGTGCAGGAAACCACTTTTGCACTTGTATTAGTGTGGAAAAAACACCTTTTGCACTTGTGATAGTGTTGAAAAACCACTTTTCGCACTTGTGTTAGTGTTGAAAAACCACTTTTCGCACTTGTGTTGGTGTTGAAAAACCACTTTTCGCACTTGTGTTGGTGCAGGAAACCACTTTTGCACTTGTATTAGTGTGGAAAAACCACTTTTCGCACTTGTGTTAGTGTTGAAAAACCACTTTTCGCACTTGTGTTAGTGTTGAAAAACCACTTTTCGCACTTGTGTTGGTGCAGGAAAACACTTTTGCATTTGTATTAGTGTGGAAAAACCACTTTTCGCACTTGCGTTAGTGTTGAAAAACCACTTTTCACACTTGTGTTAGTGTTGAAAAACCACTTATCGCACTTGTGTAGGTGCAGGAAACCACTTTTGCACTTGTATTAGTGTGGAAAAAACACTTTTTGCACTAGTGATAGTGTTGAAAAACCACTTTTGCACTTGTATTAGTGTGGAAAACCACTTTTTGCACATGTGTTAGTTTTGAAAAACCACTTTTCGCACTTGTGGTAGTGTTGAAAAACCACTTAACGCACTTGTGTTAGTGTTGAAAAACCACTTTTCGCACTTGTGTTGGTGCAGGAAACCACTTTTGCACTTGTATTAGTGTGGAAAAACCACTTTTCGCACCTGTGTTAGTGTTGAAAAACCACTTTTCGCACTTGTGTTAGTGTTGAAAAACCACTTTTCGCACTTGTGTTGGTGCAGGAAACCACTTTTGCACTTGTATTAGTGTGGAAAAAACACTTTTTGCACTTGTGATAGTGTTGAAAAACCACTTTTCACACTTGTGTTAGTGTTGAAAAACCACTTTTCGCACTTGTGTTGGTGCAGAAAACCACTTTTACACTTGTATTAGTGTGGAAAAACCACTTTTCGCACTTGTGTTAGTGTTGAAAAACCACTTTTCGCACTTGTGTTGGTGCAGGAAACCACTTTTGCACTTGTATTAGTGTGGAAAAAACACTTTTCGCACTTGTGTTGGTGTTGAAAAACCACTTTTCGCACTTGTGTTAGTGTTGAAAAACCACTTTTCGCACTTGTGTTGGTGCAGGAAACCACTTTTGCACTTGTATTAGTGTGGAAAAAACACTTTTTGCACTTGTGATAGTGTTGAAAAACCACTTTTCGCACTTGTGTTAGTGTTGAAAAACCACTTTTCGTGCTTGTGTTGGTGCAGGAAACCACTTTTGCACTTGTATTAGTGTGGAAAAAACACTTTTTGCACTTGTGATAGTGTTGAAAAACCACTTTTCGCACTTGTGTTAGTGTTGAAAAACCACTTTTCGCACTTGTGTTGGTGTTGAAAAACCACTTTTCGCACTTGTGTTGGTGCAGGAAACCACTTTTGCACTTGTATTAGTGTGGACAAAACACCTTTTGCACTTGTGATAGTGTTGAAAAACCACTTTTCGCACTTGTGTTAGTGTTGAAAAACCACTTTTCGCACTTGTGTTGGTGTTGAAAAACCACTTTTCGCACTTGTGTTGGTGCAGGAAACCACTTTTGCACTTGTATTAGTGTGGAAAAACCACTCTTCGCACTTGTGTTAGTGTTGAAAAACCACTTTTCGCACTTGTGTTAGTGTTGAAAAACCACTTTTCGCACTTGTGTTGGTGCAGGAAAACACTTTTGCATTTGTATTAGTGTGGAAAAACCACTTTTCGCACTTGCGTTAGTGTTGAAAAACCACTTTTCGCACTTGTGTTAGTGTTGAAAAACCACTTTTCGCACTTGTGTTGGTGCAGGAAACCACTTTTGCACTTGTATTAGTGTGGAAAAACCACTTTTTGCACTTGTGATAGTGTTCAAAAACCACTTTTCGCACTTGTGTTAGTGTTGAAAAACCAATTTTCGCACTTGGGTTGGTGCAGGAAATCACTTTTGCACTTGTATTAGTGTGGAAAAACCACTTTTCGCACTTGTGTTAGTGTTGAAAAACCACTTTTCGCACTTGTGTTAGTGTTGAAAAACCACTTTTCGCACTTGTGTTAGTGTTGAAAAACCACTTTTCGCACTTGTGTTGGTGCAGGAAACCACTTTTGCACTTGTATTCGTGTGGAAAAAACACTTTTTGCACTTGTGATAGTGTTGAAAAACCACTTTTCGCACTTGTGTTAGTGTTGAAAAACCACTTTTCGCACTTGTGTTGGTGCAGGAAACCACTTTTGCACTTGTATTAGTGTGGTAAACCACTTTTCGCACCTGTGTTAGTGTTGAAAAACCACCTTTCGCACTTGTGTTAGTGTTGAAAAACCACTTTTCGCACTTGTGTTGGTGCAGGAAACCACTTTTGCACTTGTATTAGTGTGGAAAAAACACTTTTTACACTTGTGATAGTGTTGAAAAACCACTTTTCGCACTTGTGTTAGTGTTGAAAAACCACTTTTCGCACTTGTGTTGGTGCAGAAAACCACTTTTACACTTGTATTAGTGTGGAAAAACCACTTTTCGCACTTGTGTTAGTGTTGAAAAACCACTTTTCGCACTTGTGTTAGTGTTGAAAAACCACTTTTCGCACTTGTGTTAGTGTTGAAAAACCACTTTTCGCACTTGTGTTGGTGCAGGAAACCACTTTTGCACTTGTATTAGTGTGGAAAAAACACTTTTCGCACTTGTGTTAGTGTTGAAAAACCACTTTTCGCACTTGTGTTAGTGTTGAAAAACCACTTTTCGCACTTGTGTTGGTGCAGGAAACCACTTTTGCACTTGTATTAGTGTGGAAAAAACACTTTTTGCACTTGTGATAGTGTTGAAAAACCACTTTTCGCACTTGTGTTAGTGTTGAAAAACCACTTTTCGTGCTTGTGTTGGTGCAGGAAACCACTTTTGCACTTGTATTAGTGTGGAAAAAACACTTTTTGCACTTGTGATAGTGTTGAAAAACCACTTTTCGCACTTGTGTTAGTGTTGAAAAACCACTTTTCGCACTTGTGTTGGTGTTGAAAAACCACTTTTCGCACTTGTGTTGGTGCAGGAAACCACTTTTGCACTTGTATTAGTGTGGAAAAAACACCTTTTGCACTTGTGATAGTGTTGAAAAACCACTTTTCGCACTTGTGTTAGTGTTGAAAAACCACTTTTCGCACTTGTGTTGGTGTTGAAAAACCACTTTTCGCACTTGTGTTGGTGCAGGAAACCACTTTTGCACTTGTATTAGTGTGGAAAAACCACTTTTCGCACTTGTGTTAGTGTTGAAAAACCACTTTTCGCACTTGTGTTAGTGTTGAAAAACCACTTTTCGCACTTGTGTTGGTGCAGGAAAACACTTTTGCATTTGTATTAGTGTGGAAAAACCACTTTTCGCACTTGCGTTAGTGTTGAAAAACCACTTTTCACACTTGTGTTAGTGTTGAAAAACCACTTATCGCACTTGTGTTGGTGCAGGAAACCACTTTTGCACTTGTATTAGTGTGGAAAAAACACTTTTTGCACTAGTGATAGTGTTGAAAAACCACTTTTGCACTTGTATTAGTGTGGAAAACCACTTTTTGCACATGTGTTAGTTTTGAAAAACCACTTTTCGCACTTGTGGTAGTGTTGAAAAACCACTTAACGCACTTGTGTTAGTGTTGAAAAACCACTTTTCGCACTTGTGTTGGTGCAGGAAACCACTTTTGCACTTGTATTAGTGTGGAAAAACCACTTTTCGCACCTGTGTTAGTGTTGAAAAACCACTTTTCGCACTTGTGTTAGTGTTGAAAAACCACTTTTCGCACTTGTGTTGGTGCAGGAAACCACTTTTGCACTTGTATTAGTGTGGAAAAAACACTTTTTGCACTTGTGATAGTGTTGAAAAACCACTTTTCACACTTGTGTTAGTGTTGAAAAACCACTTTTCGCACTTGTGTTGGTGCAGAAAACCACTTTTACACTTGTATTAGTGTGGAAAAACCACTTTTCGCACTTGTGTTAGTGTTGAAAAACCACTTTTCGCACTTGTGTTGGTGCAGGAAACCACTTTTGCACTTGTATTAGTGTGGAAAAAACACTTTTCGCACTTGTGTTGGTGTTGAAAAACCACTTTTCGCACTTGTGTTAGTGTTGAAAAACCACTTTTCGCACTTGTGTTGGTGCAGGAAACCACTTTTGCACTTGTATTAGTGTGGAAAAAACACTTTTTGCACTTGTGATAGTGTTGAAAAACCACTTTTCGCACTTGTGTTAGTGTTGAAAAACCACTTTTCGTGCTTGTGTTGGTGCAGGAAACCACTTTTGCACTTGTATTAGTGTGGAAAAAACACTTTTTGCACTTGTGATAGTGTTGAAAAACCACTTTTCGCACTTGTGTTAGTGTTGAAAAACCACTTTTCGCACTTGTGTTGGTGTTGAAAAACCACTTTTCGCACTTGTGTTGGTGCAGGAAACCACTTTTGCACTTGTATTAGTGTGGACAAAACACCTTTTGCACTTGTGATAGTGTTGAAAAACCACTTTTCGCACTTGTGTTAGTGTTGAAAAACCACTTTTCGCACTTGTGTTGGTGTTGAAAAACCACTTTTCGCACTTGTGTTGGTGCAGGAAACCACTTTTGCACTTGTATTAGTGTGGAAAAACCACTCTTCGCACTTGTGTTAGTGTTGAAAAACCACTTTTCGCACTTGTGTTAGTGTTGAAAAACCACTTTTCGCACTTGTGTTGGTGCAGGAAAACACTTTTGCATTTGTATTAGTGTGGAAAAACCACTTTTCGCACTTGCGTTAGTGTTGAAAAACCACTTTTCGCACTTGTGTTAGTGTTGAAAAACCACTTTTCGCACTTGTGTTGGTGCAGGAAACCACTTTTGCACTTGTATTAGTGTGGAAAAACCACTTTTTGCACTTGTGATAGTGTTCAAAAACCACTTTTCGCACTTGTGTTAGTGTTGAAAAACCAATTTTCGCACTTGGGTTGGTGCAGGAAATCACTTTTGCACTTGTATTAGTGTGGAAAAACCACTTTTCGCACTTGTGTTAGTGTTGAAAAACCACTTTTCGCACTTGTGTTAGTGTTGAAAAACCACTTTTCGCACTTGTGTTAGTGTTGAAAAACCACTTTTCGCACTTGTGTTGGTGCAGGAAACCACTTTTGCACTTGTATTCGTGTGGAAAAAACACTTTTTGCACTTGTGATAGTGTTGAAAAACCACTTTTCGCACTTGTGTTAGTGTTGAAAAACCACTTTTCGCACTTGTGTTGGTGCAGGAAACCACTTTTGCACTTGTATTAGTGTGGTAAACCACTTTTCGCACCTGTGTTAGTGTTGAAAAACCACCTTTCGCACTTGTGTTAGTGTTGAAAAACCACTTTTCGCACTTGTGTTGGTGCAGGAAACCACTTTTGCACTTGTATTAGTGTGGAAAAAACACTTTTTGCACTTGTGATAGTGTTGAAAAACCACTTTTCGCACTTGTGTTAGTGTTGAAAAACCACTTTTCGCACTTGTGTTGGTGCAGAAAACCACTTTTACACTTGTATTAGTGTGGAAAAACCACTTTTCGCACTTGTGTTAGTGTTGAAAAACCACTTTTCGCACTTGTGTTAGTGTTGAAAAACCACTTTTCGCACTTGTGTTAGTGTTGAAAAACCACTTTTCGCACTTGTGTTGGTGCAGGAAACCACTTTTGCACTTGTATTAGTGTGGAAAAAACACTTTTCGCACTTGTGTTAGTGTTGAAAAACCACTTTTCGCACTTGTGTTAGTGTTGAAAAACCACTTTTCGCACTTGTGTTGGTGCAGGAAACCACTTTTGCACTTGTATTAGTGTGGAAAAAACACTTTTTGCACTTGTGATAGTGTTGAAAAACCACTTTTTGCACTTGTGTTAGTGTTGAAAAACCACTTTTCGTGCTTGTGTTGGTGCAGGAAACCACTTTTGCACTTGTATTAGTGTGGAAAAAACACTTTTTGCACTTGTGATAGTGTTGAAAAACCACTTTTCGCACTTGTGTTAGTGTTGAAAAACCACTTTTCGCACTTGTGTTGGTGTTGAAAAACCACTTTTCGCACTTGTGTTGGTGCAGGAAACCACTTTTGCACTTGTATTAGTGTGGAAAAAACACCTTTTGCACTTGTGATAGTGTTGAAAAACCACTTTTCGCACTTGTGTTAGTGTTGAAAAACCACTTTTCGCACTTGTGTTGGTGTTGAAAAACCACTTTTCGCACTTGTGTTGGTGCAGGAAACCACTTTTGCACTTGTATTAGTGTGGAAAAACCACTTTTCGCACTTGTGTTAGTGTTGAAAAACCACTTTTCGCACTTGTGTTAGTGTTGAAAAACCACTTTTCGCACTTGTGTTGGTGCAGGAAAACACTTTTGCATTTGTATTAGTGTGGAAAAACCACTTTTCGCACTTGCGTTAGTGTTGAAAAACCACTTTTCACACTTGTGTTAGTGTTGAAAAACCACTTATCGCACTTGTGTTGGTGCAGGAAACCACTTTTGCACTTGTATTAGTGTGGAAAAAACACTTTTTGCACTAGTGATAGTGTTGAAAAACCACTTTTGCACTTGTATTAGTGTGGAAAACCACTTTTTGCACATGTGTTAGTTTTGAAAAACCACTTTTCGCACTTGTGGTAGTGTTGAAAAACCACTTAACGCACTTGTGTTAGTGTTGAAAAACCACTTTTCGCACTTGTGTTGGTGCAGGAAACCACTTTTGCACTTGTATTAGTGTGGAAAAACCACTTTTCGCACCTGTGTTAGTGTTGAAAAACCACTTTTCGCACTTGTGTTAGTGTTGAAAAACCACTTTTCGCACTTGTGTTGGTGCAGGAAACCACTTTTGCACTTGTATTAGTGTGGAAAAAACACTTTTTGCACTTGTGTTAGTGTTGAAAAACCACTTTTCGCACTTGTGTTAGTGTTGAAAAACCACTTTTCGCACTTGTGTTAGTGTTGAAAAACCACTTTTCGCACTTGTGTTGGTGCAGGAAACCACTTTTGCACTTGTATTAGTGTGGAAAAAACACTTTTCGCACTTGTGTTGGTGTTGAAAACCACTTTTCGCACTTGTGTTAGTGTTGAAAAACCACTTTTCGCACTTGTGTTGGTGCAGGAAACCACTTTTGCACTTGTATTCGTGTGGAAAAAACACTTTTTGCACTTGTGATAGTGTTGAAAAACCACTTTTCGCACTTGTGTTAGTGTTGAAAAACCACTTTTCGCACTTGTGTTGGTGCAGGAAACCACTTTTGCACTTGTATTAGTGTGGTAAACCACTTTTCGCACCTGTGTTAGTGTTGAAAAACCACCTTTCGCACTTGTGTTAGTGTTGAAAAACCACTTTTCGCACTTGTGTTGGTGCAGGAAACCACTTTTGCACTTGTATTAGTGTGGAAAAAACACTTTTTGCACTTGTGATAGTGTTGAAAAACCACTTTTCGCACTTGTGTTAGTGTTGAAAAACCACTTTTCGCACTTGTGTTGGTGCAGAAAACCACTTTTACACTTGTATTAGTGTGGAAAAACCACTTTTCGCACTTGTGTTAGTGTTGAAAAACCACTTTTCGCACTTGTGTTAGTGTTGAAAAACCACTTTTCGCACTTGTGTTAGTGTTGAAAAACCACTTTTCGCACTTGTGTTGGTGCAGGAAACCACTTTTGTACTTGTATTAGTGTGGAAAAAACACTTTTCGCACTTGTGTTAGTGTTGAAAAACCACTTTTCGCACTTGTGTTAGTGTTGAAAAACCACTTTTCGCACTTGTGTTGGTGCAGGAAACCACTTTTGCACTTGTATTAGTGTGGAAAAAACACTTTTTGCACTTGTGATAGTGTTGAAAAACCACTTTTCGCACTTGTGTTAGTGTTGAAAAACCACTTTTCGTGCTTGTGTTGGTGCAGGAAACCACTTTTGCACTTGTATTAGTGTGGAAAAAACACTTTTTGCACTTGTGATAGTGTTGAAAAACCACTTTTCGCACTTGTGTTAGTGTTGAAAAACCACTTTTCGCACTTGTGTTGGTGTTGAAAAACCACTTTTCGCACTTGTGTTGGTGCAGGAAACCACTTTTGCACTTGTATTAGTGTGGAAAAAACACCTTTTGCACTTGTGATAGTGTTGAAAAACCACTTTTCGCACTTGTGTTAGTGTTGAAAAACCACTTTTCGCACTTGTGTTGGTGTTGAAAAACCACTTTTCGCACTTGTGTTGGTGCAGGAAACCACTTTTGCACTTGTATTAGTGTGGAAAAACCACTTTTCGCACTTGTGTTAGTGTTGAAAAACCACTTTTCGCACTTGTGTTAGTGTTGAAAAACCACTTTTCGCACTTGTGTTGGTGCAGGAAAACACTTTTGCATTTGTATTAGTGTGGAAAAACCACTTTTCGCACTTGCGTTAGTGTTGAAAAACCACTTTTCACACTTGTGTTAGTGTTGAAAAACCACTTATCGCACTTGTGTTGGTGCAGGAAACCACTTTTGCACTTGTATTAGTGTGGAAAAAACACTTTTTGCACTAGTGATAGTGTTGAAAAACCACTTTTGCACTTGTATTAGTGTGGAAAACCACTTTTTGCACATGTGTTAGTTTTGAAAAACCACTTTTCGCACTTGTGGTAGTGTTGAAAAACCACTTAACGCACTTGTGTTAGTGTTGAAAAACCACTTTTCGCACTTGCGTTGGTGCAGGAAACCACTTTTGCACTTGTATTAGTGTGGAAAAAACACCTTTTGCACTTGTGATAGTGTTGAAAAACCACTTTTCGCACGTGTGTTAGTGTTGAAAAACCACTTTTCGCACTTGTGTTGGTGCAGGAAACCACTTTTGCACTTGTATTAGTGTGGAAAAAACACTTTTTGCACTTGTGATAGTGTTGAAAAACCACTTTTCACACTTGTGTTAGTGTTGAAAAACCACTTTTCGCACTTGTGTTGGTGCAGAAAACCACTTTTACACTTGTATTAGTGTGGAAAAACCACTTTTCGCACTTGTGTTAGTGTTGAAAAACCACTTTTCGCACTTGTGTTAGTGTTGAAAAACCACTTTTCGCACTTGTGTTAGTGTTGAAAAACCACTTTTCGCACTTGTGTTGGTGCAGGAAACCACTTTTGCACTTGTATTAGTGTGGAAAAAACACTTTTCGCACTTGTGTTGGTGTTGAAAAACCACTTTTCGCACTTGTGTTAGTGTTGAAAAACCACTTTTCGCACTTGTGTTGGTGCAGGAAACCACTTTTGCACTTGTATTAGTGTGGAAAAAACACTTTTCGCACTTGTGTTGGTGTTGAAAAACCACTTTTCGCACTTGTGTTAGTGTTGAAAAACCACTTTTCGTGCTTGTGTTGGTGCAGGAAACCACTTTTGCACTTGTATTAGTGTGGAAAAAACACTTTTTGCACTTGTGATAGTGTTGAAAAACCACTTTTCGCACTTGTGTTAGTGTTGAAAAACCACTTTTCGCACTTGTGTTGGTGCAGGAAACCACTTTTGCACTTGTATTAGTGTGGTAAACCACTTTTCGCACCTGTGTTAGTGTTGAAAAACCACCTTTCGCACTTGTGTTAGTGTTGAAAAACCACTTTTCGCACTTGTGTTGGTGCAGGAAACCACTTTTGCACTTGTATTAGTGTGGAAAAAACACTTTTTGCACTTGTGATAGTGTTGAAAAACCACTTTTCGCACTTGTGTTAGTGTTGAAAAACCACTTTTCGCACTTGTGTTGGTGCAGAAAACCACTTTTACACTTGTATTAGTGTGGAAAAACCACTTTTCGCACTTGTGTTAGTGTTGAAAAACCACTTTTCGCACTTGTGTTAGTGTTGAAAAACCACTTTTCGCACTTGTGTTAGTGTTGAAAAACCACTTTTCGCACTTGTGTTGGTGCAGGAAACCACTTTTGTACTTGTATTAGTGTGGAAAAAACACTTTTCGCACTTGTGTTAGTGTTGAAAAACCACTTTTCGCACTTGTGTTAGTGTTGAAAAACCACTTTTCGCACTTGTGTTGGTGCAGGAAACCACTTTTGCACTTGTATTAGTGTGGAAAAAACACTTTTTGCACTTGTGATAGTGTTGAAAAACCACTTTTCGCACTTGTGTTAGTGTTGAAAAACCACTTTTCGTGCTTGTGTTGGTGCAGGAAACCACTTTTGCACTTGTATTAGTGTGGAAAAAACACTTTTTGCACTTGTGATAGTGTTGAAAAACCACTTTTCGCACTTGTGTTAGTGTTGAAAAACCACTTTTCGCACTTGTGTTGGTGTTGAAAAACCACTTTTCGCACTTGTGTTGGTGCAGGAAACCACTTTTGCACTTGTATTAGTGTGGAAAAAACACCTTTTGCACTTGTGATAGTGTTGAAAAACCACTTTTCGCACTTGTGTTAGTGTTGAAAAACCACTTTTCGCACTTGTGTTGGTGTTGAAAAACCACTTTTCGCACTTGTGTTGGTGCAGGAAACCACTTTTGCACT
>NW_027618335.1:0-76634 GCF_964187855.1 Myxine glutinosa
GAGGAGCACTGGTTGGGCGAAGTGGAGAAAAGCACGGGTAAAATGACGGGTATAGAGATCGCGACCCAGGGTATGGGGAAGCCGGCGACCGCTGAGGTACAAGTGGGAATTTTAATAAAGCCAGCGGTCGTTGAGGAGAATAAAGAAAGAGCAATAGTTATGGTTGAAATTGAAAAGACGACGGAGGTAGCCCGGGAATTGAAGGAAGGAATGGAAATTGCTCAAAGTCCGTGCTCACATCACGATGCTGTGCTCATTAATCCTTATAAAGATTTGCAGGTGTTGGTGCAGGGAGGAAGAAGAACCCTGAAGGTGAGACGGGCTGTATGTGGTGCCGGGAGATTTTGTAGAAAAGTGTTCGGCGCAAAGAGAATTGTCGCACGATTGGGATCGATATGGCACCCGGGCGTTGGTGAAGGGTCCCGTGTGAGTGGAAATGGCGCGCGTGTGAGGAGAAAAGTGTGCGTCAAAGAGTGAGCGTGTTATGAAGTGTGGGAGTGATACCGAGTGCGAGCGAGAATGCACTTCGGAGTGTACGGAGTGTGACACGGAGAGTGAGTTGGTGGTGGAACGGGTGCGAGGATGCACGTATGGGAATGAACGGCAAGAGTGTGCGAGAATGCACACCTGGAATGGTCGAACGTGTGCGAGGGAGCACCCCTGAGTTGGTTGTGGCGCGTGTGCGGGAGGGCACAACGGAGCGCGTTAGTGGGTGGATGCAAGAGTGCACGCCCATGGTGAGTGTTACGGAGGACGTAACGGAGGAGAGGTGTGGACCGAAGTATGCGAACGGCGAGTGTGTGCAAGAGGGTGCACGAGAGGTGTGGTGTGTAACAGGGAGTGCGGTGGTGGAATGGACGGAGTGTGGGGATGCACTGGAGGCGCCGAGACGCCGGGTTTTGTGAGTGTCAAAAGGGTCGCGTGTGCGTTTGGGCATGCGAGTAAGGCATCGACGTTGAACGGGGGTAGCGTTTAGGGTGACGGATAGCCGACGCGGGCGCTTGGTGCGCAGCGCGCTTTGTTGGATGCGAAGCTTCACGCGGATCGATGCTGCATCGCCCCGCTTCGGAGCGTCACGCACGATTCAGGTCGGGCCCCGCACTGAACGGTCGGAGCTGCGTCAGAGCGGGCGATCGGCGCGATTCCGGGGGAGGGGAGCCGGGTCGGACCTTCGCCCCCTGGCGGGGACGGGGTTCCGACCGGGCGAGCCTCGGTCATCGGGCCAGAGACCGCGAGGTTCTGCGCCGCGATGATGCGCGGAATCTCGGCCCGAGCATGCCTCCTCCCCAGAATCGTGAATGCCGGACGGACCCAACTGCAGGCAACAAACCACCCGCGGTCATTGAAACCACCCGCGGTCATTGCTCGGCTTTACGAAGCCGAACTTTGAAAATATAACGACGCACCGAGGCTCAAGTATAGCGCACTGTGATGATGATAGTGTTTTGGATCCGAAATTGAAAATAGTGAATAGGATAGGCAGAAGTGATTAGCAAAATGTGATGATTGGTAGAGTGATTGGCAAATTTTTGATTGGTTGCAATTGGATGAGCCAAATTGATAGTGGGAGATACCCGATTTGAGGGGGTGGCAACTCTACCATCCCTCACAAACGGGGGCAAAGGAGCAATAGCTACGAGGTTTGGCAGTGAAAACTCGCCGAGGGAGGGTTTGGATAAAGTGTGTAGGGACCTAGAGATTGACCATAGGTAACGGTAAGGTTAGGTAGCTACATTGGACAGGTAGTTGGGGGACATAGAGAGGTTAGAATGGATGATAACAACGTGGGATGTGCTTAGTTTAAAGGGGCGACGGGGAAGCGCGAGTGTTAGCGGGAAACCAGGTAGGTCAGATGATGCCGTGTGAGTGTTGGAGGTGTACTCAGGAGTGTATTGTGAGAAGGTGATTGTGAGTTGTATTGAGCGTGGAAGTGTATGGAGCAGTGAGTGAGGAGCAAATGTGATTGCACAGGTGTGCAACTGAACAGGTGAATGGAACAGTGTATGAGTGAGTATTGGTGATGTGTGTTGTGTTGACCGAATGGTCCAGGGAGGAAGGAGGGTGCAGGAAGCACCAGTAGGAGTGATTGCACAGGTGTGCAACTACAGGTGAATGGAGAATGGTTGTATGGAATAAATGGTCTGGAATACATGAAGTATGGAATGGATGGTCGTGGAGTGAGTATGGTGGAAACTGTGGAGTGGAGTGGATGGTGCGAAGGTGTGGATGGGGGAAAGGAGGATGGACCCCATCATGAATACCCGGGGAGGGTAGTGTAAGTGTTAGGTAGAGGGTACAGGTAAATTGTGGCTGGATATTGGCATCTGTGGTGTGTGGTGGAAGAATGGTGCTTGGATGGGTGCATTAGTGTTGTGGAAATGGCTGGGCGTGTAGCCTGTTAGTGTGTGTAGTTGGTTGAGCACTCCGCCACTGTTAGGATGTCGGCCAGGTGAGGCCGCAGGTGGGATCTGGGAGCCGGTAGAGTTATGGATGGGCCCGAGGATCCGGAGGACGGACCCGGGTAGCCCAGTGCCAGAGAGGGCACAGAGTGGGGTAAGCGCCAAGGAGGGCCTTCCCCAGTTAGATAGGTTAGGTTAAGGAGCAGGTAAGCTCGGAGGCAACTGCAGTGGTGGAGGTGTGCAGGTGGGTAGACCAGCTGGGAGAGATACACGACTCAGCCCGGAAATTGTGCAAAGGCACAGGGAGTTGAATCGGGGGAGTGAGACCCCAAATTGATAAGCACCATAGTTTGGTAAATGGGAATTTGGTTCTTAAAACCGCATAGAGTAAGACGGCCAATGGTTTGGCAGGGAAAGACCCCGGTAGTGTAAAGTGTGTTAATGTCATTTAGAAGACTAGGGCATTGCCCGTACTATATCTATATCTAAAATTATATCCCCCCCCCTCTATTTACATGAAATGGTTTGGTCCAAAGCGAACGGCTTGCGAGTACGGTGACAATCCCCCCCCTCTATTTACATGCAATGGTTTGGTCCAAAGCGAACGGCTTCCGGAGTTTGGTAAAGAAATCGCCATCGCGTGCACAAACGCGCAGGAAAGCGAATGAATCGCAAATTCGGTTTTATTAGTTTTAAAACATAGTTTAACGCCAACATAGTTTGCAAACGTGAAATAAATGAATACGCTCTCAATGTGCCATCCGAGGCAGAGTGTGTCCGCCACGTTCGGCACACGCGATCGTTCGCTGCTCTCTGATTGGTTGAATCGTTTTTTGGACATAGCTCGGTAAGTAATTGTCCGATTAATATGAAACCTTGAAAAGGCACATCCTCGGGTCCCCAGCAATATACCTGGCAAGTTAAAAGTATATCGGACCCGTGGTTGTCGAGAAACAGCGGTCACAGACAAACAGACGTACAAACGTACAAACGTACAGACAGAGATTACTGGAATTATAGATAGATAGTTAGGATTAAGAATCTCCTTGCACCATCTACATCCACTCACCTGAGGTAACAGGACTCCACACCATGCCATGTTTTATTATTTTGGTGCAAATGTTTGGAATGTGAGACGCATCATGACGTGGGTGTGACATTGTGCTTTGTGTTCCATCTGTCCCTCCTTATGAGGATTGATGATGAATTGGTGATGGCAAATTTTGAATTAGAGGGATTGTGGGGACGAATTTGGTATTAGGGGAAATATGGGGAAGACGTGACAGTAGTGACGAATTTGTAAATGTGTAGATTTTTTGTACATATGGGGTAAGGGCAAGGGTAGAGTAGGTAACGGGGGGGGGGGGGGTGACGTACGGTAGGGACGAGCTTTCTCACTTCGCTCTCCGTACGCACCTCGTCTTGCATTGCCTTGTTGGTGTGTACCCTTGTGACTTTACCCCTCGCTCACCTGTATTCTTCCCCCCCCCCCCCTCCTTGTCTCCCACCCGAGGACTGTGCGCCACTGGGCGCCGAGGGGAGCGTGCGGGAGTCCGCCATTGTGTGCCCGAAACTCCCGCAACCAGCTGTCTGCATCGATGCACCACTTATGGACCACATGTCTGTGGCTGAGCACCACTGATGGACCCCATGGGTTGGGGCGTGGCCCCTCTGCTGGAACCGGCCATGATGGCCCGAGATCTTGCTGGCGGACCTTGGTCACAGGGCACCTATGCCACACAGTTGAACCACCCCTAGTCGGCCCTGTGGGCCATAAATAAAGAACAATGGACACGTTTTGTGCATGTCATTATATTATTGCTAATAGGCCGCCAGCAAAGAAGAAAGACAACAACTGGAAGAGCACAATGGCCAGCAGAGGGAGCCGAAGAGAAAGACCAGCCCAGGGGTTTGTTGGTTTATTTTTATTATTGAACTGTGGTGACTGTGCACCGATTGGTGCTTGATGGTGCTTTGGTGCGTTTTGGTGCTTTGATGCGTTTTTGGTGCTTTCTGGTGCATCGATGCAGCACAGGCTGTCTCACCCCCCCCCCCCCCCCCCCAAAATAACAATCACAGGTCCTGGGTTGAGCTTTGTAAATACAAGTAGCGTCACTGTAAATAATGCTTCCCCATCGTTCATGTTGTAGTTTGAAGACAATTCCGCAATTCGGTTAGCTGTGGGCGTGAGTCTGTTAGGCAGGGTGCAATGGAGCAGCGGGACATATTTATTTATGTTTTAAAACTGTCACACTCAGGGTCAGGTTAAATGTAGAGGGAACTATACCTACGTGCAACACTAAAGGTAAAAGTAATAGGCCCGGGATGTGCCTAAGAGGAGGAGGGTGCGGTGTTATGGATTTGAGGATTGTGTTTTTTATTGTTGTTGGAAGATATCACCCTCCTTCCTCCATTTGGTGTATAAAGGTCAAAGGTCGTGCCGTAGTTATTCCATAAACAATCACGTAGCCAATCATAGATTTCCTCCTTGTTCAGTAGTTATCTCCTTATTATGTGTATTAGATTAAGGCTGTGTCTTCCATTAATTAACACTCCATTGCACCAAATTCAAACAAGGTAGATTCCCTTCACATTCCCCTTTCGTCAGTTGCCAACTGCATTGAGCGGTTTGCTGCATTCTGCTGCTCCTGTGGGGTGGTGGTTTTTCGCTGCAAGACTCCATTAGCCATGAGGTCATCTCGGAGCGGAAGGTGGGAGGAGTCAGCCCAGTGCCGGGAACAAGGCGTGGCCTTGCCAACGCCTCCTCTAAGGGCGGGATCGGTGAGCCCTCGCGACCAATCAGGGCCGAGGCGAGCTCACCGATGGGCGTGTCCTGGAGGCCGGCGGCTTGATCGCCCGAGGTGATGTATAAACGCGCGCGGAAGCCTTTGCCAGGAGTTCAAGAGAGAAACGGGAGGGAGTTCAAGAGGGTTCAAGAGAAACGGGAGGGAGTTCAAGAGAGTTCAAGAGAGTCCTGAGAGTTGCGTGAGAGAAACGGCAGAGCAGAGAGAGAGAACCCGTCACGCCAGACCCCCCCCCCGCCCCCCAGCAGCTTGACTCCACCAAGTAGCGTCGGCTCCACCAGGCAGCTTCGACTCGTTACCCCGCGGGAACCAGGATCGGTGGCCGTCGAGGTCCAGCCCGACGTCCCGTGCGGGATCAAGCCCGAACCATCTGCCCCAGCTGAACCTTCCTCTCTCCTTCCAGTCCTTCATTCCTGCCATTCCATCCTTCTGTGTACGTGAGTTTGTTCTGTGTGTCTTGTCCTGGGGTATAAGTTAAGCCTGTTTAGTTAAGCTAGAGTTTCACTGTGTCCTTCTGGTCCGTCCCTCTTTCTGTCTTTATTTTCTTATTCTTCCTTCTCCCTTGGTTTCTTTTGATTGTACATAATCGTAGTAATAAATTATATTCGTATTTCCTACTTCTGTCTTCCTCTTCTTCACATCCGTCGTCTTTGTCTTTTCCCCATTGAAAACTTGTGGCACGATTTGGCCAACGTTCAAGGATCGGGTTAGTCCTTGGTAATAGTTCGTGCCGCGGTTGCTAAAACCGCTCGGCAATTAACATCTGTCCGCGGTACGAACGGGGCTGTGCCACCGGCCTTCCCACAGGTCGCTGGGCAGCGTCAGGGACCACGTCGGTCAGGGATAGAAGAGGGGACTAATCCCCCCTCTAAGGGGAACAGAGGCCGACGTTGGGTCCCGCAACAATATATATATATATATATATATATACACACACACATATATATATATATATATTGTTGCGGTTTTGAGAACCCACACAGGTAACATCATTAAAGGTTAAAGGTTGCACCCCATAGATAGGCCACAACCAACACGTAGGTCACCTTAGGACGTTAGTTATTTCATAGTATGTGTTTAGGATAAGGCCATTCCCAATAGTTGCATCTGGGTTGTGTAAAACAAATAAGAGTAGGTCCATTCGTCCATTTTGCAGCCTCCCTCCAATCGACGCCATTAAGCGCTATTCAGTCTGTACTCCATCGCCCTCGCCGTTTGTTACACCTCCTTTGCCAGCAGCGTTCGCTGCCGCTGGGCTTCCGCTCAAACCAGCCTAAAAGCCATGAGGTAAGGCCCGAAAAGGGGGGCAGAGTGCAAGGGTGGGGGTGTGACCACATCAAGCAGCCATCAAGGCAGAGCCGGTAAGCCCTCACCAGCCAATCAGGCTGAGGCGACATCGCCTGACAGTGTGTGGCTGGACATTCCAGAGGGTTCGCTGGGCGTGGCAATATAACCCCTTGCGTGAGGCCCCCACCTCAGTTATGAGGAGAGAGAGCTTGATCAGAGTTATGAGGAGGGCAGTGACAAGTTACGAGCTTGGAACAGAGTTACGAGAGGGAGAGGCGCTTGGTTCATGTGCAGAGTTACGAGAGGGAGAGACGCGCGGTGACAAGCTTTGATTGATTGATTGCGCTTTACAAAGGGCTGGCGCTCGGGACGCTTTTGCAGAGGACTGCAGCGTGCAGCAGGACGTTGGTGAAAGGCGCTTGGTAACATCATCGGGGAAACGGCGTATTATACCCAGCGATACCGGGCACGCGGATAAAGGCGCCGGTACAAGTAATACATACGCAATCTAATCGCCAGCTTACCTTTCCCCGATATAATAATTGTCCGCTTCGCGCCTACACCACGTGGAGAGCTGCCTGCCATCTTCCACCATCTGCACGGTACGAGTCGGGGACCGGATGAGCTGTGGACCCTTGGACCCTCAAACCGACCATCTACAAACCCCGTGTGAGTGAGCCTGAGAGTGAGTCTGAGAGTGAACGGGCCCAGTACAGGGATAAGCATAAGACTGTTTAAGGCTGCCCTGTGTACCTGCTTCTTCCTCTTCCCTGTACATTCTTTCTTTTCCTTCCTCTTCTTATTTGTACAAATTGTAATAAATCACCTGTTCTTCCTGGTTTCCTCTCAATTCGAACGTATCAGTCTTTTCCTCAATTGGGTAAGCGTGGCACGATTAAGAACCGCTCGAATCGGGTTTAGTACCTGTTAACGGCCCGAATCGCAGCTCGCTTGGCTCGGCGTGTCCACTAACACCGTGATTCAGGCGGGAGTTATTTCCTCGTTTCCAGTCAGTGTTAGTACTTAGGTAATAGGACTAATTCGACCAACAACCCTATTTAACGCTGCCCGGGAAGGACGTTATAGCCCCCGGGATCGCGTCGGTCAGATAAAGGACAAGGGGATTAATCCCCCCTTGATAAGGCGAAGGCCGACGTCGGAGATCCACAACAATATATATATATATATATATATATATATATATATATATATATATATATATATATATATATATATATATATATATATATATATATACAGTCACGTGAAAAAGTAAGTACACCCCATGTAAAGTTTTGACTTTTTCAACATATTTCAACATACAGCTATTTGATCTTCATTTCAACAATATTGAAAGATAAAGGTGACATAATATAACAAATATCATGAAACATTTACATTTTGTAGTCCATTGTATAATTTAAATAAACAAATGCAAATTTCGCATGTGGAAATAGTAAGTACACCCTTGGCTCTAATAGGTGGTATTGCTCCCTTTGGCAGAAACAACCTCAAGTAGGCATTTCTTATGACTGTCTACCAGTCTCTGAAATCGACTGGGAGAAATTTTTGCCCACTCCTCCATGCAGAATTCTTTCAGCTGTGCGATGTTTGAGGGGTTTCTTGCATGCACAGCTCGTTTCAAATCCCCCGACAACATCTCGATGGGATTTAGATCCGGGCTTTGACTTGGCCATTCCAGAACCCTCCACTTTTTTCTTTTCAGCCATTCCTTGGTGGATTTACTGGTATGTTTGGGGTCATTGTCATGTTGCAAGGTCCACCTTCGGTTGAGCTTCAACTTTACCACAGATGCCCTCACATTATCCTCAAGCACCCTCTGGTACAATGAAGAATTCATAGTGGATTATATGATGGTGAGCTGCCCAGGCCCTGATGCAACAATGCTGCCCCAAACCATAATATTTCCACCACCATGCTTTACAGTTGGTATCAGGTTCTTGTGGTCAAATGCTGTCTTTGCTTTTCGCCAAACATGTCTTCTGGTACTGTGGCCAAATACCTCTACCTTTGACTCATCTGTCCAGAGCACATTGTTCCAGAATTGCTGGTATTTGCCTCGGTGTTCATTGGCAAACTTTAGTCTTGCCCTGATGTTCTTTCTGGACAGCAAAGGTTTCCTCCTGGCACACCTCCCATGTAGATCAAATTTGTGCAGCCTCTTTCTAATGGTAGACTCGTGCACTTTGACATCAACAGTGGCAAGAGCTACCTGTAGGTCCCGTGATGACATCCTGTGGTTCTTACAGACTTCTTTCAGCATCTTGCGGTCTGCTCTCGGGCTGAACTTGCTGGGGCGGCCTGGCGTGAACAAGTTGGCAGTTGTTTGGAATCTTCTCCACTTGTAGATGATCTTCCGGACAGTCGAATGATTGATTTCAAATTGTTTGGAAATCTTTTTAAATCCCTTCCCAGACTCGTAGGCATCTATAACCTTCTTTCTGAAGGCCTCAGAGAGCTCTTTTGATCGAGGCATGGTGACGCCGCACACTTCAACAACAAAGAGCAAACCAAACTAAATGTCTGAGGTTTAAATAAGACAGGTTCCTCCAAGATCTTCTCCAACGATGTTCTAATCATTTGCACCTGAGCTGGTGCACCTGATTCTAATTTTAGGTATTTGAAGTAGTGATAAATGTAGGGGTGTACTTACTTTTTCCACATGCAAAATTTGCATTCATGTTTATTTAAATTATACAATGGACTACAAAATGTAAATGTTTCATGATATTTGTTATATTATATCACCTTTATCTGTCAATATTGTTGAAATGAAGATCAAATAGCTGTATGTTGAAATATGTTGAAAAAGTCAAAACTTTATGTGGGGTGTACTTACTTTTTCACGTGACTGTATGTATGTATGTGTGTGTATATATATATATATATATATATATATATATATATATATATATATATACTATATAAGAGAGACGTCTGTCTGTGTGTGTGTCTGTCTCTGTGTCGCCATTTTTCTCAGAGATGGCTGAACAGATCATCGTCAAACTTTCAGAGGTTCATCAGTGAGTACCTGGGAGTGTCTTAGGCAAAAAAAACATTTTTTGGAAAAAAAAAAGTTCTTTTTTTTGGAGGTAAAAAAATAAAATCGCTCGGTCGTGCCTAAGCCTTTTTTAATTAATCATAGTTATATACAAGTACACATTCGCATAAATAAATACAAAACAATCACCAGACATTTGAACACAAATAAATCAAACAATTCCGGAAGTGTACGAACTTGGTAGTACGGCTGCTTCTTCCTGATCGGCATCACACTTAACTCAGAAACGTGATGAACGCCACATTCACCCACCAGCATATATGTGAACCTCCCCTTCCCCTTGCCCCCCTCTCCCCCTTCTCTCCCCATTCCCCCCACCCTGTCGGTCCCCAAACTAATCCCTCAGTTTTTGGCTAGCCCAGTGCCGTGTATATTGAGAGTCTGGCCAACTGAAATACTGGCGCCATGTTGCATACCTAACTTCGCGTGCTGGCACTGCGAGATGTATGTCAACTGTGGCAATCCTGTAGTTCTGTGATGAGGGAATCGATGTTATTACTGTTTGGTCGCAGATTTAATGAGGAACAACTAATTCAAGTTAAAGTGACGTGTTGTTTGTTATTGGAATAATAAAATCTGCAAGCGGCGTCATTTATTCACACGAATTGTTTGCCTGTCGCGGCACACGATTTATTGTCAGCTGCATACAGCATACTGATAAATTGTATTTCTCTATTATTTTATTTCTCCAATGTACAATGTCTATTATTTTATTCATTAGCTTGGGTTCACAAATGTTGTTATAACTTGACTCGCACCATACAACAACAACAACAACGACAACATGCATTTTAAAGGCCATTTTCCCTACTAGAGCGGGGGTTAGCCTTGCGGTCCCCATGACAATATTCTCCATTTTGCCCTATTTTCTGCATCTCTCCTTGTTAACCCCCTTGCCCGCATTTCTTCTTCCACCATCTTCAGCCAAGTCTTTCTCGGTCTTCCCCGTCCTCTACTTCCTTCGACATTCATTTCCATCACTCTTCTCAACCAGTCACTTTCATCCTTCCTCAACACATGAAAAAACCATCTCAACCTGTTCCTCTTCACAGCATCAATCACAGGCTCTATTCCCATCATCTTTCGCAGTTCATCATTTGTCTTCCTCTCTCTCAACGATACTCCGCACATCCGTCGAACCATTCGCATTTCCACCCTTTCCAACCTTCGTTGCTGCTCTACGTTCATTACCCATGTCTCGCTCCCATAAATCATAACACTTCTCACACATGCAGCATACACCTTTCCCTTCAGCTTCAACGACATTCCCCTCATCATCAGCATGCCACTCAGTTCCCGAAACTTCTTCCATGCACATCTCACTCCAGCAACCGTTGCCGAGTCTGATCCACCTTCTCCATTCAGCATGTCTCCGAGGTAGCAAAATGTTTTCACACCTTCCAGCTTCACGCCGTCTCCAAGATCCAACTCAACATTTCCTCCATCTGCAGCTCCCTCTGTGCACACCTTACATTTAAATGTAGCTGCCACACTGGTTAATGACCCTCTCAGACCACTACATTTTTGATGAACCCACTCAGCGCACATTGTACATTGAATGGAGTTCACTCCGACACCCTTCCTACACACAGCACAGGGCCACTTCCCAGTTCTTTCCACCTCACCACATGCTTTACCAATTGCCATCACCTTCGTCTTTCCGATATTCACCTTCAGACCTTTTGTCTCCCTACATTCCTTCCACTTGTTCATCTTTTTCTTCAGTCCATCCATACTTTCCGCAATCAACACCAGATCATCTGCATACAACAACTCCCACGGTAAACCCTCCTTTACATTCTGAGCCAGCACCTCCATCACAGCTAAAAATAGAAGTGGACTTAGTACCGACCCCTGATGCACTCCCACCTTCACCTCAAACTCACCACTGTTCCCGTCCTTCGTCCTTACAGCTGTGCACGCTCTTTTGTACATTGCCATCACTACTCTGATCAACCATTCCTCCACTCCTAACTTCCTCAATGCCCATGTCAATACTTTGCGTGGAACCCTATCGAATGCTTTCTCCAGATCAAAAAACCAAAGAAACAACTTCTTCCTCTTCTCCATGTACTTCTCCTGCAACTGCCTCACAATGAAAAGCGCGTCTGTCGTTCCTCTTCCTGGCATGAATCCAAACTGCATTTCGTCGATCTTCACTTTCTTCCTTATCCTCCTCTCCAACACCCTTTCCAATACCTTCATTCCATGCTCCAATAACTTTATCGCTCGGTACGAGCCACACTCCAGAGGGTCACCTTTCCCCTTGTATAGAGGGACGAGGGTACTCAGTTCCCAATCCACTGGAATGCGGCCTTCTTTCACCACCAGATTACAGATCTCTGTCATTCTCTTCACACCCCAACTTCCTGCTGCCTTCAACATATCTCCCACAACTCCCGTCGGCCCTCCCGCTTTTCTACCCTTCATTGCTTTTATCGCTTCCTCAACTTCCTTCTCAGTTATCTTCTCTGCCGGTCCTAAAACTGGGTTACTCTCTATGTTGCCATCCCATTCATGGATCAATGACTCATATTGACTCGCACCATAATCAGCAATAAAAAAGTAAACAGACTCAGAGGTACATTGTTTATTTGTTAATCTTGAAGAAATCCGCCATTAAACATTATAACCTTGGTGATATATTTAGATAAAATAGATATATATATCAAATGTGTACGTGTATATACATATATCCTATTTCAATTTCTTGACAAGCGCACGCATTGCCATAATTTATACCAGCCATAAATTTATGTCAGTTATTATACATAATCCCTTATATATTGTTGTGGTTTTTAGAAGCCTCCACTTTGTAAATATCTGTAATATTCCCTTATTAATAATCCCCTGTAAATATTCCCATTTTTGGTGTAAAGGTCACAGGTCGCACCCTAGTTAGGCCACGAGCAACACGTAGCACACCATAGGTTTCTTCTTTAGTTATTTCATTAGTCTGTGTTTCAGGTAAGGATCTGTTTCCAATAGTTGAATCTGCGTTGTATTAATAAAATAACCTAGGTTCCTTTTTCCAATCCTATTCATTTTGCGGCTTTACCCTCCAAATTGTATTACGCGCCTCTACCAGCCGCAGCCGCCTCAGCGTTCGCTGCCTTTTCGTTGTTCCTGCCCGCCGCCATAAGCCACGTGGCATAGTGGGAGAAGAAGGGAGGAGCAGCCAGGAACATAGGCGTGGGCCCATCAACGCGTCACGGGGGGAGGTACCAATGAACCCTCGCGACCAATCCGGGCCGAGGCGTGTTCACGAGTAGGCGGAGCGAAGCTGACGCGGCTTGATACGTGAGGCTTGTAATAAAAGCGCCGCCGCGGACTACTTCGAGAGATGATCGGCAGACACCGAGAGAGATGCGCCAGGGAGAGAGAAGGAGTCAAACTTGAGAGAACAACGCAGAGACGGCGGATGATAAGAACACGGCGCAGAGGATCGCTTGGAACGATCGTTTGATACGAACTGCCGTTTGGTTTTGAGAGCATTCGGCACGCTATACATACGCAGCATTCCAGCCCCTCGCATATGTAAGGTCCGGTCGCGCGCCAACGATACGCGAAGCTGCCTGCCGTTCTTCGCCCACGGACATGGAGCCTGGACGGATCCCATCGCCTGGAACCATCTGCCTGGACCTTCCTCCCCGACCAGCTACCATTCCGTGTGAGTGTCTGTTTGTCCTGGTGTCGTGATAAGTTAAGACTGTTTAGATAAGGTTGCCCTATCTCCTTTTATTTCCTTCCTTTGTATATTCTTGCCTTTCGTTTCCTCTTTTAATGTCGTTAATAAATCATATTTGTTCTTCCTTCACCCTTCTTATTCTTTGGTTCCTCTCATCCGATCGCTTGCGTCCTGTCCCCAATTGAATATCGGTGGCACGATATAGGAAACGCTCAGAATCTGGTTCGTCCTTTTGTTAATGGCTCGGATTGTGGATTGCTAAACCGCTCGGCAATTACCAGCACATCCGCGGTTCGAGCAGGGACTCATCTCCCTGCTTTGCGGAGAGATTGGTGAAGGTATTTGGGAAACCGTTGACCAATCACCCTGGCCAATCTCACCCTGTAAAGGAGCGGGATAGTTCCAGGACTGGAGACGGCCAGCTTAACAAGACAAGGGGATTAACACCCCCCCCCCCCCCCCTTGCTAATGGGAGAGCCGAACTCTGAGATCCGCAACAATTGGTAGTCAGGAGTTGGGATCTGGAACCTGGGACTAAATTTTTTAGACCAAATTTTGGATACCAATTGTGCTATTGGCCGCAACAATTGTTGTCAGGAGTGGGATTGGACCCGAACCAAATTTTTAATCCATCTGAAAAATTTGGTCGAAATTACGAGCGGCCGAAATTTATTATTTAACAACCACATTTATATCGTGCCATGGATGATCAAGGCGATCGGATGCCGGTGGGGGAGATAGAAGAGGGGGTAGAGTCGACCCAGGACCCCAGGGAGGAGATGGGGGAGATAGAGGAGGAGGTTGAAGAAGGTGCGGTAGAGGGGGTTGCAGGCGCACAAGATGGCGGCGCCTCGCACGTGGTCACGGCAGCACAAGATGGCGGCGCCTCGCTCGCGGCCGCGGCAGCTGAGCCCGCTGTGCGAGCCTTTTCTAACATTGAATTGCTCCTAATCCAACTGAATAAAAAAATAGATGAATGAGGGGAGATAATAAAAAAGATGGGGAGAGACATAGACCGCGGGTCGAGCGGAAAAATCGCATTTGTGCACAACGAGGTAATGCGACTCGAGGAGCGCGGGTTGAGCGAGGCAGAGCAGAGCGCGGTTAAAATGACCGGGATAGAAATCGCGACCCGGGGTATGGGGGAGTCGGCGACTGCCGAAGTAGACAAAATTTTATTAGCGCCCGCGGTCGTCGAGCTGAACAAAGGAGTTAAAACCGAACCAATAGTAGAAATTGGGATTAAGCAGACGCCGGACTTAGAAAACCACTCGTTGGAGGAAAAGATGGGTAATGCACAAAGTTTGGATTCGCATCGTGATGCTGTGCTTATTAACCAGAGGAAAAGTTTGCAGGTGGTGGAGGGACGAAGAGGAGGAAGCACCCAGGTGAGTCGGGCTGTGTTTGGTGCAAAAAGAATTTTCGCGCGCTTGGGATGCAGGCGTAAGCCGGGCGCTCGTAAAAGGTCCGTGGTGCGCTGTGTGAATGGCAATGGCGCGCGTGTGAGGAAAAGGTGTGTGAAGGTGAACGACACGCGTGTGTGAATAGCGCCAGAGCACGAGAGTGTTACCGAGTGCGAGGGAGAGTGCACGACAGAGTATGGGAGTGATACCGAGTGCGAGAGTGAATGCACATCGGAGTGTGGAAGTGGAACGACAAGCGATATGGAGAGTGAGATGGATGAGGAGCGGGTGCGAGGATGCACACTTGGAATGGTTGAGCGTGTGCGAGGAGGCACACCTGAGTTGGTGGTGGAGTGCGTGATGGGGAGTGTTACAGGGGATGTAACGGAAGAGTGCATGCCTGTGGTGGTTACGGAGTACGTAACGGGGGAGAGTGCACGCGAGCGGTGTGGAACGGAGTGTGTGATGATAGAGTGTGCAAGGAGAATGGATGTGCAAGTGGAATGTGCGGGATGTACGAAAGGCGTTGGCGCGCGAGAATTTGTGAGTATGGGAAGAGTCGCGTGTGGATGTGAGCATGCGAGTTAGGCATCGACGTTAACCGGGTTAGCGTCTAGCCCGACGTATAGCCGACGCGAGCCCTTGGTCCGTTCCGGGCTTTGTGTACTGCGGGAACCGGCGAGGGTCGTAATCACGGCTGTTTCAAAAGAAACGCCATGCACGATTCGCGCCGGGCTCCGCCCTGCACGGTCGAGTCCGTGCTTTGGCAGGCAAAGCGGGCGGCCCAGTTCGAGAGGAAGGAGGAGGGGTCGGAACAGCGCCCCCTTGTGGTGGCGGCGTTCCACCCGGGCAAGGCTGGCCCACTGCGCATGGGAGCGAAAGGCCCTGCGTAGGGATGGTGCCTTGAGCCTTGGCCCGAGCAAACCTCCTCCCCTGAACCGAATGCCGGACGCACCCAACCTGCAGTAGACCAAACCACCCGTATTCATTGCTCGGCTTTTCGAAGCCGAGCTGTGAAAATGTGATGACGCACCGAGGCTCGTAGTTTAATGGACGATTGATGGTAGTAGTGTTAGTGATGGCGAATGGTAGCTTTACCATTCACCTCACATCTGTGGGCAAAGGAGCTATAGTTTTATGGGGATTGGCTGTGCAAACTAGCCCGGGAGGGTTAGGTTATAATGTATAGGGATCTAGAAAGATGACAATAGGTAACTGTAGAGTTAAGTCGTGACATTAATACCGGTAGAGGGGACGTAGAGTAGGGTAGTTGGTTGATAATGACGTGGGATGTGCATAGAATAAGGGATGACTGGGGGAAGCACGAATCTTAGAAGGGAGTAGTCAGCTTAGATGATGCTATATAAGGAATTGAGAGGCAATGGTTTGGAGCAGTGAAAGTGTATTGAGCAGAGTATTGTGAAAGGTGTGATTGTGCGTTGTATTGAATGAATGCGCCTGGGGGGAAGGAGGGTGCAAGTGCCACCCGGTGTGCAAGTGCCACCAGGGGTGCAAGTGCCACCAGGTGTGTGTGAGCACCAGGTGAGTGTGCAAGTGCAGGTGAAGCACAGGGGTATGGAGAATGGTTGGATGAAATGAATGGCATGGAATAAATGGAGTATGGATTGGATGGTGTGGAGTGAGTAGTGTGGAATATGTGGAGTGGAGTGGTTGGTGCGAAAGGAGTGAATGGGGGGAGGATGGACCCCTTCACGAGTACCGGAGAGGGTAGTTTAAAAGTAGGTAGAGGGAGTAGGTAAATTGTGGTTGGATATTGGCATCTGTGGTGCGGGTAGTTGCACAGGAGTGTTGTGAATGGTGCATGAGTAAAGTGGAATGGCTGGGCATGTGGCCTGTTAGTGAGAAAGATTAAATGGGCACTCTGCCACTGTTAGTATGTTGGCCAGGTGAGGCCGCAGGCAGGCTCTGAGAGCCAGTAGAGTTCAATGGGGCCCGAGGATCCGGAGGACGGACCCGGATAGCCCGACGCCAGAGAGGGCGGTAGGGGGTGAGAGTGCCAGAGGGCCTTCCCCAGGTAGGTTATGGTGAGGAGCATGTAAGCTCGGGAGACAACTGCAGTGGCGGAGGTGTGCAGGTGAGCGGACCTGCTGGGAGCACCACACGACCCAGCCCGGAAATTGTGCGAGGGCACAGGGAGTAGAATCGGGGGAGTGAGACCCCAAATTGGTGAGCACCACAGTTTGGTCAATGGGAGTTCGGTTCTTAGAACCACATATTGTAAAATGGCCAATGGATTGGCAGGGAAAGACCCCGGGTAGAGTAAAAGTGCTAAAGTCATTTAGAAGGTAGTTAGGATTGTAAGTCTCTTCGCACCATCCGCATCCACTCCCAAAGGTGATAGGACTCCACACCACCGTTGTTTGCAGACATTTGGTATGTAAGACGCATCATGACGTGGGAGTGACATTGTGCTTGTTATGTTCCATCTCTTCCTCCTTAGGATGGATTGATGAGAAATTGGGCTTTATGGCAAATTTGGTTAGAGGGATTGTTGACGAATTTGGATTAGGGGAGATATGGGGAAGACAGGACGTAGAGACGAATTGTAAATTGTGTAAATACGGGGTAAGGGCAAGGGTAGATTAGGTGACAGGGGGGGGGGGGGTGTACGGTAGGGACGAGCTTTCTCTGCTCACTCTCTTGCGCACCTCACCTCTGCATTACCTTGTGTTGATGTGTACCCTTGCGCCCTTGCACCCCGCTAACCCTGCTTTGTCTTCCTTCCCCACTCATGGACCGTGGTCTTTGTGTGCTGAGGGGACAGTGTGCAGGTGCCTGCAGTTGTGTGCCCGCACCCTCGCTGCTGCCTGCCTGGCTTATGGCAGCCACACTTATGGACCACACTTATGGACCGCACGTTGTTGTGGACGAGCACCACCATATGGACCACAGGTCTGTGGCCAAGCACCACATTTATGGACCCCACATTTTGGGGCCTGGCATCACTGCTGGGAATCTTGCTTGCGGACCACGGTCACGGTGGCACCTAAGCCATGCAGGTGGACCACCTTAGTTGGCCCCTGCTGGCCATAATTAAAGAAATGGACGCGTTTTGTGCCTTCTTTTTAGATTTCAAATAGGCCGCAAGCAAAGAAGTCGTCAAGAACCAGTGGCCCAGCAGAGAAGAAGACGTCATCCTTTAATAATAATTGAAATGTGATGGCTGTGCACTGGATGGTGCTGACTGTGCATTTTGGTGCTTTTGGTGCTTATTGGTGCTGGTGGTATCGGTGCAGTGCAGTGCATGCCTTTCCTCTTTTCAAAAGATCTTCTTTTTGTTTCCCAAAAGACAGGTCCTGGGTTCGCGTTTGTAAATACCAAGTAGTGTCTTTGTAAATAATGCTCCCACCGTCAATGTTTAGCTTGAAAATTAATTCCGTGATTTGGTTATCCTGTGGGCGTGAATCTGTTAGATAGAATGCAACGCAGCAGGCGGGACATATCTAGTTGTTTTTAAAATGTCGCACTCAGGGTGAAGTTAATAGTAGAGGGTTACCACACCTGAGTGTCACACTAAGTTAAAGTTCTTTCAGGCCGGGACGGCCCTGGAGGTAATGAGGGTGCAGTGTTGTGGTTTTTAGAACCCTCCACTTTGTAAATATCTGTAATATTCCCTTATAGATAATCCCCTGTAAATATTCCCAATTTTGGTGTAAAGGTCACAGGTCGCACCCTGGTTAGGCCACGAGCAACACGTAGCACACCATAGGCTTCTTCTTTAGTTATTTCATTAGTATGTGTTTCAGGTAAGGATCTGTTTCCAATAGTTGAATCTGCATTGTATTAATCAAATAACCTAGACCCCTTTCCCAATCCTATTCATTTTGCGGCTTTACCCTCTCCAAATTGTATTACGCTCCTCTACCAGCCGCAGCCGCCTCAGCGTTCGCTGCCTTTTGGTTGTTCCTGCCCGCCGCCATAAGCCATGTGGCAGAGTGGGAGAAGAAGGGAGGAGCGGCCAGGAACATAGGCGTGGCCCCATCAACACGTCACGAGGGGAGTTACCAATGAACCCTCGCGACCAATCCGGGCCGAGGCGTGTTCACGAGTAGGCGGAGCGAAGCGGACGCGGCTTGATACGCGAGGCTTGTAATAAAAGTGCCGCCGCGGACTACTTCGAGAGATTATCGGCAGACACCGAGAAAGATGCGCCAGGGAGAGAGAAGGAGTCAAACTTGAAAGAACAGCGCAGACACGGCGGATGATAAGAACACGGTGCAGAGGATCGCTTGGAACGATCGTTTGATACGAACTGCCATTTGGTTTTGAGAGCGTTCGGCACGCTATACGTACGCAGCATTCCAGCCCCTCGCATATGTAAGGTCCGGTCGCGCGCCAACAATACGCGAAGCTGCCTGCCGTTCTTCGCCCGCGGACCCGGAGCCTGGACGGATCCCATCGCCTGGAACCATCTGCCTGGACCTTCCTCCCCTACCAGCTACCATTCCGTGTGAGTCTGTCTGTTTGTCCTGGTGTGCTTGTCTGTGGTGTGTCCATGATAAGTTAAGACTGTTTAGATAAGGTTGCCCTCTGTCCTTTTATTTCCTTCTTCTTGTATATTCCCTTCTTTCGTTTCCTCTTCATTTAGTGTATATAATTAATAAACATGTGTTCTTCCTTTACTCTGTTTGATTCATTCTCACCCGATCGCTTTTGTCCTGTCTCCAATTGAGTAATTGTGGCACGATTTGGCCAACCGCTTTTAATCGGGTTTAGTCATTTTGTTAACGGCTCGGATCGTGGATTGCTAAACCGCTCGGCAATTACCATCACATCCGCGGTTCGAGCAGGGACTCATCTCCCTGCTTTGCGGAGAGATTGGTGAAGGTATTTGGGAAACCGTTGACCAATCACCCTGGCCAATCTCACCCCGCAAAGGAGTGGGATAGTTCCAGGACCGGAGATGGCCAGCTTAACAAGACAAGGGGATTACCCCCCCCCCCCCCCTTGCTCACGGGAGTGCCGTACTCTGAGATCCGCAACAATATACATATATACCCTATACACTGCATATGTACACGAAAAATGTTACAGGGAATATGTATAATATATATATATGGTTGACTAAATAAATGTTAAGCTCACCAGAGACCTAATACACACGTGTCATGTCACTTTTGATTTGAAACCAATATATATTAAGCGATTTCACTTACCGAACATAAATATGAGTAAGGTGATGGATTCGATCCAACTCAGCGTATTTTAACCGCCCAAATAGCACTTCGTTCCTTGTCTCGAGGAAATCTGTGCATTATACGACCTTGTCCTGGTCTAACAGAACATCCCCAAGCGGCACAACACACCATATTGGTTGATTTTATTGAAATATTACTCAAATGAAATATGCAACGATACGAAGCAATGGCACGGAATGGGGTGCAGCGGGAAAGCTGCTCGGCTGAGGTGGTATGCAAAATGGCGCCTGTAAACCACGTGATGCGGGCTCGACCAATCACGGCGGTAGTTGAGCAGATCAAAGGCTGGCCAGACTCTGTTAATATACGGCACTGGGCTAGCCCAACCAAACCTTCTGTGGAACGTTTTGTGGTCCCAGCGGATGTTGTAAGGTAGGTAGGAGTTTTTATAAATTCGTCAATAAAATTATGATTTTGAAATCGACTCGATACGAATCTGCCGCAAATCCGGAAATGAACACATGACGACAATGAGCTGGTGTAGCGGTTACCGGTAGCATGACACAATTACCCTGCACCAGCCGATGACGCAACCGGCGAGCGGTCACGTGTCCGGACTCGCCCGGGCGTATTGAGACTTACCTTTACCGGGCGAACGCTTGCCTTGCATACCACGCCCCGTTGAGAGGCGTGGCTTATCTATTTGCATACCATTCCCCGCCTGAGAGGCGTGGCTTTTGTGTGTTGAGTTTCTGATATATATTGCCGCCCGTTCGATGGGCTGATTCAGTGCTTTGGAGTTCGTTTGAGTGAGCTGGGAATAAATAGCTCAGAGAAACCTAATTCCTGGCATCGTCCATTTTGTCCGATTTTATTGTGCGAGCACAGCTCCCACAATTGGTGACCCCTTTCTATGAACACGGCGATGGAGTCAGCTGTAGCTTTGAAGCTCCCGGGCTTTTGGGAATCTCACGCGGCCGTTTGGTTTGCTCAAGCTGCGAAACATTACGGAGGACACGACGCGCTACCACCACGTGGTCTCCGCGCTCAACGCCTCCTCTGCTTCCCGGGTTCTGAGCTTCCTACAGCACCCGCCGGATGCCGACAAATATGGCGTGCTCAAAGACCTACTCCTCGGTGCGTTTGGACTCACGGAGACCGAACGCGCACGACAACTACTCGACCTCCCGGAGCTGGGCGAGGCCCGTCCGTCCGAAAGCATGGACCACATGCTTGCTCTTCTTCGTGTCCACAGCCCGGACTTCCTCTTCCGTGAGCTGTTCCTCCAGCGGCTACCCGGGCAGGTACGGTTAGCTTTGGCTAATTCGCCCATCACGGACCCTCGCGCCCTGGCCAAGGAGGCCGATAAATTTTGCTCGGCTAGGCGACACGTCGGAGCGGCTGCCTGGGACCCTGGGCCGACCAAGGCAATGCCCGCGCCACGACCGGCACCTCCACCGGCCGAGTCAGCGCCACTGGCGGCAGCGGCCGCCGCGACGCCCCGTCGGCCAAACCCGACGCGACCGCCGGAGCCTCCACCAGATCGGACCATGTGCTATTACCACGCCAGGTTCGGGCAGAAGGCCAGAACGTGCCGCCCACCGTGCACTTTCGGCGGGTCGGGAAATGACCAGGCCGGCGCTCGCTGCCTGCCATGAGCGTCGGCCATTCAGGCAGCCTTCTGTTTATCACGGACACGGAGTCCGGGCGGCGTTTTTTGTGTGACACCGGCGCTCAGCTGAGCGTGATACCCACCTCGGTGGAGGACAAACAGGCCGCGCTTGGCGGCCCCGCTTTGGTCGCCGCAAACGGTTCCTCCATCCACACCTTCGGTTCGCGCAGCGTCGCGTTCTGCTTCGTGGGCCAGCGCTTCAGGTGGGACTTCATCACGGCGAACGTGCCCACTGCCCATGGCCATGCTGGTTGCAGATTTTCTTTGCACGCATGGGCTTTTGGTCGACGTCAAACGGCGTCGGCTCATCAACGCAGAGACCTTCAGCTCGCTCGCTTGCTCATTGAGCTAGCTCCGACCAAGCTAGCCTGCGCGCTCCCGGCCGTGGACGATTTCACCCGCCTACTCGCCGAGTTTCCCGCCCTCACGCAGCCGACGTTTTCGGCCGTCGCCGTCACGCACAGCGTCGAACACCACATCCCGACCACAGGTCCACCGGTCTACGCCAGGGCTCGCCGCCTCGACCCGGCCAAACTCGCCGTAGCGAAGGCGGGATTCGACGCGCTGGAGTGATTGGGAATTGTGCGGCGCTCGAATAGCGCGTGGGCCTCGCCCCTGCACATCGTGCCCAAACCGGGTGGCGGATGGCGACCATGCGGCGATTACCGCTGCCTCAACGACGCCACCACCCCTAACCGGTACCCGATACCACACATACAGGACATTTCCGCCCGTTTGGCGGGGCGGGTGATCTTCTCCAAGGTCGATCTCATTCGGGGCTACCACCAGGTACCTGTCCGGCCGGCCGACATTCCGAAGACGGCTGTAATTACACCTTTTGGCCTCTTCGAGTTCCTCCGAATGCCGTTCGGCCTTAAGAACGCGGCCCAGGCCTTCCAGCGGCTGATGGACAGTGTGCTGCGCGATCTCACCTTTCTGTTCGTCTACCTGGATGACATTCTCATCGCCAGCACTTCCCGGGCGGAGCACCTCGTCCACCTGCGCACGATTTTTGAGGGCCTCAGCCAGCATGGCCTCATCATCAACTCGGCGAAATGTCAGTTTGGCGTAACGGCCGTCGACTTCCTGGGGCACCGCATCACGAAGCGCGGGGCCGTCCCGCTGCCTACCAAGGTGGAGGCAGTCACAAGTTTCCCGCGCCCTCGCTCCGTCAAGGCCCTACAGGAATTTTTGGGGATGGTAAATTTCTACCACCGGTTCGTGCCTCGCACTGCCCAACTCATGCGCCCGCTGTACGAAGCCCTCCGGGGCAAGCCGGCCAAGCACGTCGTCGCCTGGACCACAGAGATGGACGCGGTGTTCACGGGCGCCAAGCTGGCCCTCGCCAACATGACTCTGCTGGCGCAACCGGCGCTCGACGCACCCATCGCCCTCACCACGGACGCTTCCGACTACGTGGTGGGCGCCATGCATGAACAGTGGGTGAACGGAGCTTGGCAACCGCTGGCCTTCTTCAGCCGGCAGCTTCGCCCGAACGAGTGCACGTATAGCGCTTTCGACCGCGAGCTCCTCTGCCTTTACCTGGCTGTTCGCCACTTCCGCCATCTTTTGGAGGGCCGCCCGTTCATGGCGTTTGTGGACCACAAACCCCTGGTCTTCGCCATGGCCAAGGTTATGGAGCCGTGGTCGGCCCGCCAGCAGCGCCACCTTTCCGCCGTGTCCGAATTTACGACCGACATCCGGCACGTCGCGGGCAAGGACAACGCTGTGGCCGATTGCCTCTCCCAGTCCGGCGCGAACGCCGTCCACCTGGGTGTGGACTTCGCCCCCATGGCGGCTGACCAGACCACCGACCCCACGGTGCAAGCCCTCCGGACAGCGGACACAGGCCTGCGGTTGGCCGACGTCCCCTTCGAGGACACAGGCACAGTTCTCCTGTGCGACGTCTCCCTGGGCCAACCTCGCCCCATTGTGCCCACCGGATGGCGGCGGCACATTTTTGACGCCCTCCACGGCCTTTCCCACCCGGGCCGGAAAGCATCACAGAAGCTCGTGGCAGCGAAATTCGTCTGGCACGTGCTCCGTAAAGACGTCCGCGACTATGCCTGCGTCACCAGCTAACGCGCGAAGGTCCACCGGCACACCAAGGCCCCGTTGGCACCATTCGACGTGCCCGCGTGGCGCTTCGACCACGTCAATGTGGACCTGGTGGGACCCCTTCCCTCCTCGCGGGGCTTCACCCACCTCCTCACAATGGTGGACAGGACCACCAGGTGGCCGGAGGCCATCCCGCTGGCATCAACAACATCCGCCGACGTGGCGCAGGCCTTCATTGGCACCTGGATTGCCCGTTTCGGCGCCCCCTTGGACATCTCCTCCGATAGAGGCCCGCAATGCACCTCCGAGCTTTGGGGCGCGGTCACCCAGGCCTTGGGGGTCAAGCTTCACCGCACCACGGCCTACCACCCCCAAGCCAATGGCTTGTGCGAGCGGTTCCAACCGCTCGATGAAGGCCGCTCTCAGGGCCAGCCTCCAGGATGACGGTTGGGCCGACAGGCTCCCGTGGGTACTATTGGGCCTCCGAACGGCCCCTAAAGAGGACCTCCAGGCTTCCACCGCCGAGCTGGTCAACGGCCAGCCACTGCGCGTGCCGGGCGAATTCATCCCCGACGCCACCGGCCCCTGGTCCGCGGCTCGGCAACGCTCGGTCCTCCAGGAGGCCGCCAGGAGATTTGCCCCCGTGCCCACATCCCACCACGGCTGCCCCCAACCCCACGTCCCCCCAGCACTTCGCACTGCGGAGTACATTTTTATCCGGCACGACGCACACCGGGGACCGCTCCGACCGCCATACGATGGACCTTTCCGGGTCCTGAAGAGGGACGACAAGTCGTTCACCATCGACATCGGCGGCAAGGCGGACCGCATCTCCGTGGACCGCCTCAAGCCGGCCCATTTGGACATCGACCAACCTCCACGGTTGGCCCTTCCTCCACGTCGGGGCCGTCCCCCATCAACCAGGCCCCCCGCCCAACCATCCACCGCCCCGCCACCTACCACCCCCACACGAATCGTCAGGGGTCGTTTCGGCCAGGTCATCAAGACCCCCCTCAAACTGACTCTCCCGGTGCATGTTAATTCTGGGGGGGCGCGTGTAGCGGTTACCGGTAGCATGACACAATTACCCTGCACCGGCCGATGACGCAACCGGCGAGCGGTCACGTGTCCGGACTCGCCCGGGCGTGTTGAGACTTGCCTTTACCGGGCGAACGCTTGCCTTACATACCACGCCCCGTTGAGAGGCGTGGCTTATCTATTTGCATACCACGCCCCGCCTGAGAGGCGTTGCTTTTGTGTGTTGAGTTTCTGATATATATATATATATTGCCGCCTGTTCGATGGGCTGATTCAGTGCTTTGGAGTTCGTTTGAGTGAGCTGGGAATAAATAGCTCAGAGAAACCTAATTCCTGGCGTCGTCCATTTTGTCCGATTTTATCGTGCGAGCACAGCTCCCACACTGGTTTGATAATATCTCAATACAATCGTGATTTAACACAGTATTTTGTTATCGTATTAATGTTTGATTGGAATGATGCTGTTTGGGATGAAAATAGAGATATTGAGTTTAAATATGAATGAGGAAATGATGTGAGAGTTTCTACTTTCTAACCGTGACATTCGGCGTATGCAGATTCGCCATTGACTGGGTATAGAACCATTCAGACTGAGTACGTTTTTGTGCAGGTCCTTCACGAACCTGCTGTCCATGTCTGACGTGCGACTGAAGGTGGCACAAGAATGTGGAATTTTTTGGTTCCATGGTTTAGCATTCACCATTTCTACATTGGTTGTTTTGAATTTTGGCTTCCCACCCGTGTACCTCGCCAGTACATACATACATACATATATGATTTATGAACACGATTGAACAATTAAATTGATATATGTGGGAAAATTACATACCCAGACCAGGAATCGAACCCAGGTCCTCTGGAAAACCACACCAGTGCTCTGCCATCTGAGCTATCTGGGCGACCCTGACTGAGCATGCAATTGTGCCCACACATACGTATGATTGCCACTTTCTTTCCGTCAATGCTTCCGGGGCACTCGCTGCCAACCATAGGAGCACCAACGGCCTGAACACGAGAGGGTCTTCCTCCAATGGGAGGACAAATCCATGTCTGCTATTACAAACACCACATTCCTCCGGAAGCATTGATGGAGAGAGAAAGGCTCTAGAAACGTTCATATAAAAGGGCGCCCTAAATGTGGCAAAAAAAATATTTACCTCTTCATGCAGGTGTATGAATCAAATTGGCTCCCCTTCGTATGAACTTTTCTAGAGCATTACTTGGTTCCTCCTCAGAACACAAGGGTAGTCCAGCATGCACACCAGATTTTTTTGAATGCCTGGTATTTTGTATTGTTTGGCATTTTCTACAAGCTATGGAATATCCCTTCTTTTCTATACTTTGCCACATGGCACGACCATACCCTTATATAAAGGGGCCTTTTCTATGCCCCTGGCATTTTACCCAAGAGTATGGCATATTTTAAGGGGGTAAAGAAGGCAGGTTTAGGGTGAGGAATATACAACACCAACCATAAACAGACCTCAGTCAGCCATTCATAGTTAAACTACGTACTAGTCCTGGCAATATCCCTGTACCCCTCTATCTCCAATGGTTCTAGTTCTTGGGACCTATCTATCCTAATTGAAACATATCCACTGTTTCTGCTGCGACTACCTTTCCAGGGAGACCATTCGGTGCTTTAACTACTCTCTCAGTGAAGGAGTCAGGTCTAACTCTCCTCTTCTTTACTCTCAGAAAGTTGATACATCAATGTGTGCTGTCGCTCGGTTGGACATTGAACTGGAGAAAGGTAATCTATATTTTCATGGTAATTTTACATTTAGGAGGCTGAGGCTGAAAAGGCTTAATTGTGTACACCTTTTCATGGTAAACCATGGGCATCTTTAAATGTCCAGAAACAAACACAGAGAACAAAGCCAGCTTCACGATCCTTCTGATAAAGTTGCAGGAGAAGTGGTTGGACTCGTTTCAAACTCCAAATCTCCATTTCAAATCTCCTTATAATTGTACAGGTACTTACCTGTACAATTATGAGGGGGAATTTACAGAGCATTCAGAAAGTATTCAGACCCCTTCACTTTTTTCACATTTTGTTATGTTGCAGCCTGATGCTGAAATCGTTTAAATTCATTTTTTCCCTCATCAATCTACACTCAATACCCAATAATGACAAAGAGAAAACAGGATTTTAGAAAGTTTTGCAAATTTATTAAAAAGAAAAAACTGAAATATCACATTTACATAAGTATTCAAACCATTTGCTATGACACTTGAAATTGAGCTCAGGTGCCTCCCATTTCTCTTGATCATCTTTGTGATGTTTCTACACCTTGATTGGGGTCCACCTTTGGTAAATTCAATTGATTGGACATGATTTGGAAAGGCACACACCTGTCTATATAAGGTCTCCCAGCTGACAATGCATATCAGAGAAAAAACCAAGCCATGAGGTCGAAGGAACTGCCTGCAGAGCTCAGAGACAGGATTGTGTCGAGTCACAGATCTGGGGAAGCCTACAAAAACATTTCTGCTGCATTGAATGTTCCCAAGAGCACAGTGGCCTCCATAATTCTTAAATGGAAGAAATTTGGAACAACCAGGACTCTTCCTAGAGCTGACCGCCCGACCAAACTGAGCAATCGGGGGAGAAGGGCCTTGGTAAGAGGTGACCAAGAACCCGATGGTCACTCTGGCTGAGCTCCAGAGATCCTGTGTGGAGATGGAAATTTGAAAATTGACAATTTTAGAAATTTAGCCTATGTTGTCCTTTTGGCCTATGTTGACTTTTTGGCCCATGTTGATCTCAAAAATAGTTGGTGGTTGAATTAAGGTTGCAGATATGAAAATCCCATTCAAATTCCAAGTCAATCGGATGAAAATTTAGGATTTTAGAAATTTGAAAAAAGTGGTTGACCTTTGGCCTATGTTGACCTTGTGACCTATGTTGACCTCAAAAATAGTTGGTGGTTGAATTCATTAAGCCGAGATGTTAATCCTATTCAAATATCAAGTCAATCGGATGAAAATTGAGGATTTTAGAAATTCAGAAGTGGTTGACCTTTGGCCTATGTTGACCTACTGGCCGATGCTGATCTCAAAAATAGTTGGTGGTTGAATTCAGTATGCCGATATGTAAATCCTATTCAAATTTCAAGTCAATAGGATGAAAATTGAGGATTTTATAAATTCGAAAGAAGTGGTTGACCTTTGGCCGATGTTGACCTCTTGACCTTTTGACCTCAAAAATATATAGGATTTTGTCGGACCACAAACTCTACCATTTAGTGAAGTTTCGTGAAGATCGGTTTAAAATTGTGACCTGTAGGCAAGTATAAGTGAGCGGACAGAACAACACAAACAAACAGACAAACACAAACAAACACACACACACACACACACACACACACACACACACACACACAAACACACACACAAACAAACACACACACAAACACACACACACAAACAAACACACAAACACACACACACACACACACACAAACACACACACGAACACACACAAACACACACACACACACAAACACAGAAACACACACACACACACAAACACACACACACAAACACACACAAACACACAAACACACACACACAAACACACACACAAACAAACACACACACACAAACACACACACACACACACACACACACACACAAACACACACACACACACACACAAACACACATGCACAAACAAACACACAAACCGGAGTGATCAACATACTTGCAAATATATTATATATATATTGCCAAGTAACAAACAGACTGGGGTGAAAACAACCTTCATCCACCTTTGGTGGCGGAGGTAAAAAGAAGATAAGTTAATGTGGCAGGATTAGTCGTCGTAGTTGGTTGGCATAGTCATGATTTCCGAAATGGAACAAACTGGTCCCTGCTTGTGCTTGGTCACAAAGGATGTAGCACGAAATAAAACTGAGGGTCCATTCCAGAATATGCCAGATTCATGGTAACACGTCAACGACACTAAGTGCTGTTTCAGCAATGGTAATAAAAAAAACACAAGGCAAGGAAAGTTGCAAAAATGCGTTCGCAGAGAGCTTTCGATCAAGCCTTTCCGACCAAGAACCTGGCGTGGGATTGTTTTCCCCGGGCCCATTATTTTTTCATCGTTTATCAATTATTCAAAGTTCAGCCATTTGAGATGTGCTCGGAAGACGTGCTTTTACTGACTGTGTGTGATCACACTCGCAAGGCTTTGGAACCTTTGGACTTTGGTCACAAGACTTGTATTGGCTGCCAGATCGACACCTTGATTACCTGTTAAAATTGGAGAGTGAGGATGGGTGTGTCCCGTCTAGCTCTAACTTATTGCTATGCTATAGCTGACTTTACTGTGTTATATTAAACTTTGAGAACATGGGTGGTGGTTATAAATCCCATGAGCAATGGTTTGGTCAAACAGCCACAAAATTGTCTCAAATAATAATACAGGACTTGATCTCGTGATTAAAGACTTGTTACTTGCAAAATCTAAGATTTTTCAGGTATATTGGTCGGTTCAGTGTGTGTGTGTGTGTGTGTGTGTGTGTGTGTGTGTGTGTGTGTGTGTGTGTGTGTGTGTGTGTGTGTGTGTAACTTGGCCAAAAAAAAAAAATTTGCAAGTATGTTGATCACTACTGTTTGTGTGTTTGTCTGTCCGCTCACTTATATTTGCCTACAGGTCACAATTTGAAACCATCTTCACGAAACTTCACCAAATGGTAGGGTTTGTCATAAGCAAGAAGCCAATTGTATTTAGCCGCGTCGCATTTCACCACCCCAAACCCCGGTCACGGTGTACCTCCAAGCCCCGAAAGGAGTCACGGCAGAAAGATGTGTTATTCTGTGTGTCAATGACCAATGGTGAAACCACACCAATTGTAACCCAAAAACAAGTATTCTATTAATGTCACACAAGAATAACAGCACAAGTACAATATTAATCAATTGTACAACAAATACTATATCATTCCTGTGATGGTACCATCAGTTTCTTACAATATAACTCACTGTGCTCCAAGTGAGCGAAAAGAACATTCCCAAAGTCGGTGTCCCAGCATCAAGCCAAAGTCGATCCACGCTCCGGTGATCATAAGAATGATGTCGTATCGAGACCAGAATCCAGTTCGGCTGATAGTCACGCTGCCAAAGATGCGCAAAGGTGCCCTCAAAAGGCGACTGGGAAATCACACCTTCGGGTATGAACGTTCAACGGCTCCCAAACGGCGAACCGCAATTTCCCACTCGAAATCCACGTTACACACGCAAACCAGGTTAACGACTGGGTGCGGTGAAATGACTGGAGCAAGGTGAAAAGGCTGGATCGATGCGAAATTGCGGGAGCGAGGCAAAATGGCCGACAGGCCCGTACTGGAGGCATACCTGCACTCCAACGATTCTCTTCGGAATCACCCGCAAAACCTGTCACGCAGGTTTATCTGTCACAGCGATAACCACTCTGTCACAGGAATCCCTTTCCCAGGAAACCCAAAGTTCGCTCGTGACCCCCGTTCGCCAGCGTTTGCTCAAGGCCTCAAAGCAGCTCGGCTTCTTCTCGACCTCACTTACTCCGCTTCTTCTTCCTCCCTTCTTCATCCGGTTTTTGTCTCGATCCGGTTTCCGGTTTCTTTTAAAACACTAATTTTTTTACCTTTTGCAAACAGTTATCTCCATTTCACTTAAACGATAACAATAATAGTACATGGAACCAAAAATGCTTACAGTGGATGAAAACCACAACGATGGAAGTGATGAATCCGTAACACTTCCCCCCCTCAAGAAAGAAAGTTTGAACATAGTGAAAACTTGCTTTGCATGCAAAAACTCTTTTAACAAACAAAAGTAAAACTCACACCCAAAGGATCAATTCACGTGAGCAACAATAATTAATATTCCCCAGAATAAAGCAACAAAACTTCCAAACAACCTGCAGGAATTTTCAAAGTTGGTTTACTCTGGAGAAAGCATCAGCAACGACATTGTCCCTGTCCTTTACATGCTCAATTTCCAAGTTGAACTCCTGCAAAGCCAAACTCCATCTCATCAACCTCTGATTTTTATTTTTCATTTTTTGAATGAAGGTTAAGGGGTTGTGATCTGTGAAGACTTTTATAGGAAGGGTAGTAGTTCCGAGATACACATCATAATGCTGAAGCGCTAGCAGGAGAGCAAGGGTCTCTTTTTCCACGGTGGCATAATTTGCCTGGTGTTTGTTAAACGTTTTCGAATAGTAGCACACCTGGTGATCCACGCCATCACCATCTTCCTGTAATAGAACTGCCCCAGCCCCCACATCATTTGCATCAATGGCCAACTTGAAAGGTTCTTGAAAATCCGGGGCTGCTAGGACAGGAGAGCTCATTAATATCACTTTGACGTGGGCAAAGGCAGCTTGACATTTGTCATCCCAAACAAACTTGGTGTCTTTCCTCAGCAAATTCGTAAAAGGGGCTACCACATCAGAAAAATTCCTGCAGAACCGCCGGTACCAACCAGCCATACCCAAGAATCTCATAAGCTCCTTCTTCCCTTTTGGAACTTGGAAATGATCAATGGCTTCTATCTTGGCTGTCACCGGTTGCACCTGACCCTGACCTACTACATGGCCTCGGAACACCACCTGTGCTTTTACAAACTCACTCTTAGATAAGTTGATGGTCAACCCTGCCTCGGTCAGTTTCTTGAAAATTGCATGAATTTGTTTTATATGATCTTCCATGGTCATGGTGTGGATGATGACATCATCCAGATAAGCCTCCACCCCCTCAAGGTCTGCAATGAGCTTATTAATAGCCGTTGAAATGTAGCAGGCCCGTTTTTCAATCCAAAGGGAAGAACCTTGTACTGATACAACCCATTTGGTGTGACTAAAGCCGAGATTTCCTTGGCTCTCTCAGTAAGAGGAATCTGCCAATACCCTTTCAGCAAGTCAAATTTAGTTACAAATTTAGCTGGGCCTATTCTATCAATACAGTCATCAATCCTCGGGATGAGTCGGGATGAGTCGGTCTTGGTCACTGCATTAACCCGTTTTAAATCCGTACAACAGCGAAAACTGCCATCGGGTTTTGGAACCAACACACATGGTGAGCTCCATTCACTGCTGCTTGGTTCGATGATGTCATTCTCCAACATATACTGAAATCCTTCCGAAGATACTCCATCTTCACAGGGTTCATCTGATAGGGGTGTTGTTTCACAGGAGTGGCTTCCCCCACCTCAATATCATGATATATCAGGTCAGTACGACCAGGTACATCTGTGAACAAATGTGCAAACTCAAAAATTAGGCTGGACAGTTGTCCTTGTTGTTCCCTCGTCAAATGACCTAATTTCTCATCTAAATGATTCAACACTTCCGTGTTCGTCAATCTGAGACAAGCCTGGTCATAAAAGGTATCAAACTTCACACCGGCCTCAACCTCTGGATTCTCTTGCACCCCGACTACAGGTGAGACAGGTGAGACAGGAACCATTTTCCCCACAGGCTTCCTCTCATAATATTTTTTCAGTCGGTTGACATGACACAGCTGCCGCTTTTTCCGTCGGTCGGGAGTTGTCACCAGGTAATCTGTTTCATTAACCCTCCTTTCGATTGCATAGGGACCAAAATACCTAGCCTGTAGTGGTTGACCTGGAACAGGAAGCAACACGAACACTCGGTCCTCAGGACTGAAATTTCTTATCTGAGATTTCTTGTCATGTCTCACTTTCATTTTATCCTGTATCACTTTCAAGTTTCTTCTCGCAACTTCACAAGCCGACGGTTTTTCGAAGCTGTTCCACGATCCTCACGCACGCTCGAAGTTAAGTACTTGTCACATTTGTATTTTTGTCGAAACTGTATTTATCTTACGTGTGTGTACCTTTTGCGTGTCCCTCGGAAAATTATCGGTGTTAATCTTTCATACCTGTAAAAAATAGTCGAGTATTTCGTGCCACGTGGCCTAATTGTTTAAGCTTCCGACCTTGAGGCTTGGTTCTCTCCGGGCATCCAAAGCGGTTATTTTTTCATTCGTGTGTTTGTCAAATTTCAACTCGTTATTTTATCGTCCACGCGTTATTGTTTGATTTTAGTTACTTTTGGTTTGAATTTCCTGGAACTCGTAATTAATTAATCGTGTTCTGCTCCGCGTGTGTGGCCTTGTACCTCCATCGGTGTTTGTTTACTTAAGTCCCCTACATCGTGTTTTGCTTGGCTCTTAGTTTTTTCCCTTCTACCCCGATCATAATACTCTTTGTTTAACGTTTTAAATACGTTTATTTAAAATACCCCCCACCCCCCAAAAAAATAAAAATAATAATTATAACCAAAAACATTTATTTTCCTTTCTCCACATGTGCTTTGTCTCATCCTGTACTTTCTGTCCAGGTGTGCTGTTCGCCCCGCCCCCATTATCTCCTTGCCATCCACCTTTTGCCCTGTCCACGTGACTCGTGGTGGTCCCTCTCGGCTCTCCCCCCGTTGGTACTTTGTGCATATAAGATTGTTCACGGTTCTGTTTTAATATTATTTAAATATGTATAAACTTTCCCCTTCAGTGTTTTATTCAGTGGTATATTACAACACGCTGTTTTTCTTCCTATTTAAAAGGCTTTTTTCAAATTGCTCTCCATCTCATTCCATGTCAAAAAAAAGAAATTCAATCTCTTATACGTCTCCCTCACTACATGGTCTAAATTCACATTCATTCCACCCCTCCTCCATCATTCTGAATCGGATAGCTAACTTGAAAATCACAACAAACCCAATTTGTTATCAATGTTCGTCTTTCATTAATCATCCACTTTCTAAACTCCCCTCTTGCCCCTCCCCTCCAAATCCCCCCCCCTTGCACCTACACTCCTAAACTCCCCCCTTGCCCCTCCACTCCTAAACTGCCCCCTTGCTCCTCCACTCCTGAACTCCCTCCTTCCCCTTCCCCTCCTAAACTCCCCCCTTGCCCCTCCCCTCCAAATACCCCCCTTGCCCCTACACTCCTAATCTCCCCCCTTGCCCCTCCAATCCTAAACTCCCTCCTCACTCCTCCCCTTCAAAACTCCCCCCCAACCCCTCCCATTCAAATCTCCCCCACACCATTCCTCTCCAATTCTCCCTCCTCCCCCCGCCTCCTCAAAGCTGCCTCCTCCCCACTTCGTCTCCCTTCTAACTCATACCTCCACCCCCCCCCAACCTTCTACCTTCCTCTGCCCCCCCCTCAAACAACCCCTCACTGTGCATCATCCCTTCACCATCAAACCTTTCATCCTCCTCATCCTTCCCTTTCTTGGAACTCTTCTGTAATCTCTGACACACTATCAACTGCTCTTCCTACCTCCCCCTCTCATCCTTCATCTTACCCTACTCCTCCCCTCCCCTGTCCTGTACCCGATGCTCCCCCTCTCTCTTCATTAACGGTATGGACCTCAAACATCCGGGGCCTTCGCTCAAACCTGACTGATCTCTCCATACAGGTTGCTTCTGACAATCCAGACTTTATCTGCTTAACAGAAACTTTCCTCCTTCAAGATGTCTCTGATTCCTTAATATCTCTTCCTGGTTACTCCCTCCTCCGGTATGATAGACCTGAGCCTCGTCCTGGTGGTGGGGTGGCTATCTTTATCAAAAACTCTCTTCCTCACTCTCCTTGCACTGCCCTCTCTCCTCCTCACCCCCAGGAGTACCTCTGGCTACGGCTTCCTCTCCGCTCCCACCTTTTGTTCATATGTGTTCTGTACCGTCCTCCAAACAGTGATGACTCCATATACATTTCACTGTCTGACAACATGGACCAACTTCTATCCACTCATCCCAACTCTCTCTCTTCCTCATATGTGGTGACTTCAACTGTCATCATGCCAGCTGGTTGGGTGTGGGTTCCTCTTTCACCAGTCATGGCACCTCAGCAAAGGACTTCTGTGACTCACTGGGATTGACACAATCTGTCAATTTCCCGACCCGGATCTCAGCCAATGGAGTATCTTCTCTTCTAGACTTGGTTATGACAAACTTCCCTGCTAATGTCTGCTGCTCTTCTTCTGCTCCAATCGGTTCTTCTGATCATGTGCTTGTCAAAGTGGACATCTCGCTGGCCATTCTCAGAGAGCCTCCTCAGCGTCGCCGAGTCTGGCATTTCACTCAGGCCGACTGGGACGGTCTTCAAGCAGCCATCAATCGTCTGGACTGGTCTCCCCTCTCTAATGCCTCTGACATCAATTCTTCCTGGGAATTCTTCCAAAGCAAACTGCTCTCTCTCATGCACAGATTTATCCCATCTCGTCTTCAGTTGTCTTACCCTTCCTCCCGTCCATGGTACACTGAATCTTGTGGGGAGGCAGTTGCCATGAAACAACTTGCCTTTGCCTCTTGGAAGGCAAATCCAACTGAAGGCAGTCTCAGTTCCTTCCACCAAGCTCGGAACAAGTGTGTGTCTACCCTCAGGAGTGCCAGGAAGCACTATCTCTCCACACTCAAGAATGAACTCTCAAACCTGTCTCCTTCCTCCAAATCCTGGTGGCGTCTGGTCAAATCCGTTTCTGGTGTTTGTTCCCCCTCCATCCCCTCCCTTACCTCAAATGGCCACACAGTTGACATCGCACGTGACAATGCCGAATGCCTCAACTCTGTGCTTGCCTCAAAATCTTTAGTCCCAAACCCATCTCTCTCTGTTCCCACCTTTCCCAGTTGAACCCAACTGCTCCTGGACTCTGTGTCCTTCTCTCCTGACAAGGTGGAGGAGTTTTTGTCTAACCTCGACTCTGATTCTGCAACTGGACCAGACGGCATCAGCCCACGGGTCCTAAAATCCTGCTCTGCCGCTCTATCTCACCCTCTCTCTGTTCTTTTCACCCTCTCTTTTGCTCAAGATCATCTGCCAGCATCCTGGAAATCAGCAAACATTACCGCTTTACACAAAAAAGGTGCAAAAACAGATCCTTGCAACTACAGACCAATCAGCCTGCTCCCAATTATCAGCAAAGTCATGGAATCAATCATTGCTTCGGATATGAAATCTTTCCTCTTCTCCAATGGCTTGATCTCCGATCATCAATTTGGTTTCAGACCAGGTCACTCTACTCTGGACATGCTGCTTCTGCTTTCTCAACAATGGATGGAGGTCCTCAATGCCAAACAGGAAATCAGAGCTGTCTCCCTTGACATATCACGTGCCTTCGATACGGTCTGGCACCCAGCTCTGCTCACCAAACTCTCCTCCTATGGTATCCATGGAAAGCTCCACGCATGGCTTGCGGACTTCCTCTCTGGTCGTAGTCAACGTCTGGCCCTGAATGGATTTCTCTCATCTCCCCTTCCTGTTCAGGCTGGAGTTCCCCAAGGCAGTGTTCTGGGCCCTGTGCTTTTTCTGGTCTTTATCAATGATCTCTCCGACTCTCTGGAAAATCCTCTCTATCTCTTTGCTGATGACTCCACTCTCTGCCGCTCCATTCCTCTTCCCTCAGATCGGCAGTCTGCAGCCTCCTCACTCTCTGAAGACTTGGACAAAATCACAGACTGGTCAAACAAGTGCAACATGTCTTTCAATCCTGACAAATCTCACACTCTTACGATGTCTCTCCGAAAAGATCGACTGGACAACCCTCCCATCTACTTTCTCAACAATCCTCTCCAAGAAGTTATGTCGCTCAAGCTTTTGGGTCTCACGATCTGCCATGATCTTTCTTGGGAAAACCACATTTCCAAGCTGGCCTCCAAAGCCAGTCGCCGACTGGGCATCCTCCGTCGTGCGGTCCTTCCTCAGCACACCTGAGCTCCTCACCACATACAAGGCTTTCATCCGCAGCTCAATGGAATGCTGTTCTCCCCTATGGGCCGGTGCTCCTGCCTCACACCTAGCTCGGCTTCACGCTGTTGAAACCAAAGCTTTCAAAATTATTGGAATCTCCCACGATGAAGCTATCTCTGAGCGCCTTTCACTCACTCACCGCAGGCAGGTAGGTGGTCTTTCTGTCTTCTACCGACTCCTCTCCGGCCTTGCTCCCCCAGCTCTCTCTGTGCTCTGTCCCCCAAATATTCCGACAGGTCGCACAAGATCTGCCAGCAACCCTCTGATGGTTAAACTGCCGAAATCTCGGCTCTCTGCTCACCTTCACTCTTTCATTCCTCTTTTCTCCCGCCTCTGGAACAAACTCCCACACTCCCTTCAATCCCACTCCTCCCTCCAGGTCTTTAAAACAGATGTTCACCATCATCTCTTATCTTCCCCCATCCAAAACCTTGATCTTTTCTACCCCCGCTAATTCACCCCAGATCCACCTTGTTTGAAATTCCAACTTCTTTCCTGGAAATCCTGGCAGTGTCCATATGTTTTATACCTCTCCCACCGCCCCCCCCAACCCCCCCCCCTTCCCATGCCCACCCCAAAGCCCTCTCCCTCCCACAGATCTCTCGATGTCTCCATGTCTCTCGGTCCCTGCTCTCAAATGTTGTGTTTGTGTCCTTCCCCCTCTCCCCCCATCTTGTCTACCGCTCCCGATGTTATATGTTTTATGTGTCGGTTTGTCTTTCTGTGTGATTAATGTTCGCTCTTTCACGAGCCTCGATCTTGAATCCAAAAAAAAAGAAAAAGAAAAAAAAAAGCCTTTGCCAATCTGTGCCTAACCGTTGACATGTACTCCACCACTGTTGACTGTGACTCCTCCTGTAGCCACTGTTCTTTCACCAATTTCAATGGTCCTCGAACTGAGTGTCCAAACACAAGTTCAACAGGACTGAATCCCAATGACTCCTGAACAGATTCCCTCGTAGCAAACAACAATAAGGGTATTCCGTCATTCCAATCCTTGTCACATTCAAAACAATACGTTCTGATCATATTCTTCAATGTCTGGTGAAACCTTTCCAAGGCCCCTTGGCTCTCGGGATGGTAAGTACCTGATCTTACTTGTTCCACTCCCAACAGGTGTACCACTTGCTGAAAAAGCGTTGACATGAAATTGGAACCCTGATCAGACTGGATGACCTTAGGTAGGCCAACCAAAGTGAAAAATTTAATCAAGGCCTTCGCAATAACTGCCGCAGTAATTTTCCTAAGAGGCACTGCTTTTGGGAACCTCGTGGAAGCGCACATGATGATCAGCAAGTACTGATGTCCAGCCTTACTTGTAGGTAAAGGGCCTACACAGTCAATAATGACACGGCTGAATGGCTCTTCAAAAGCTGGAATTGGTTTTAAAGGTGCGGATGGGACTTTCTGATTAGGTTTTCCCAACATCTGGCAAGAATGGCAAGATTTACAGAACTCCGCCACACCACGTTGCAATCCTGGCCAGAAAAAAGTACCAATATTCTGTCACATGTCTTGTTCACTCCAAGGTGCGCGGCCGACGGTATCTCATGCGCCAAAGTCAATATCTCCTTCCGGTACAGCGGTGGCACCACAATTTGGTAATGAACTTTCCACTCATCGTTTGCTGGCACCTCCGGTGGTCTCCATTTTCTCATGAGTATTTCCCCTTTCATGAAGTAACCAACAGGTATCTTCATAGCCTCTTCCTCTGTAACGGCTTTATCAATCAAACTCCGGAGCTCCGAATCTCTGTGTTGTTCTTCAACAAGTCTTTTTCGGACCAGCACCTTTTGTTCAACCTCGTTCCCAGATGTCTCCGACATACACTCCATTTCCTCTTTTGGTCCAGATGCCACCTTTTCCTTCGGTTCCTTGATGTCACTCCTTCTCCTATTATCTCTTCCAGACTTTTCCTCCAATATCGCTAAGGAACCCAAATCCACATCACCTTCCTTCTCCTTCTATTCAGAGCGCTTCCTACCCATAGCACGAGTCACGGCACAGGATGAAAACATACCCGGCATCTCCTGCTCTAACTGAGCGGTGTTATTTTCCATACTGGGCTTTTCAAACAACATCGGATTACCAGAAACTCGACCACCGGCTAAATCATTCCCGATAATAAAAGAGATTCCCTCTACAGGAAGAGTGGCTTGTAACCCCACAGTGACCGGTCCTGACACCAAATCAGACTTTAAATGGATGACATGAAGAGGAGCTTTAACATAGCCACCAACCCCTTGTAAAAGAACACTAACACCAGTTGCCGTCTTCTCTGACAATGGCAAAATGCCTTCAAGCATCAAAGATTGATGTGCTCCTGTGTCCCTCAATACCCTAACAGGTCTCTGGTTAGTTAAGTCCCCATCCAGTGACACAAACCCCTCGGAAATAAAAGGTGTGGAACCCTCTTGGACAAGGTCGTTCTGTGATGCCGTAACTTTGGCACGGGAACCTTCACAAGGCACTGTCCTCCAAGGACGATTTCTCGCATTGGCCAACGCATTCGGAGTTGCACTAGTTTGACTCCGCTCCTGATTTTTCCTTTTCAGGGCGTAACATTGGGACATCAAATGCCCAGGTTTCTTGCAAAAAGCGCAAGTCGGCCCGGAGGAAAAACTCGTGGTCTGCCTCGGGCCCCCCAGAAGATAGGTATGTCTTGGAACTGCAGTCTTCTGATCCCTGAAAGTCGCGGTATCAGATTTGCCCCCATAGTCCTCTCTAGGCCGCCTCCATGAAAATTTGTTCTCCGAACCTGATTTGTCGTAACTCCCCTGGCTAACTCGAGGCGGGAAGATAGGTTTGTGGAACCCCATCCTGTGTGTCAAGGTATAGTCATCTGCCACTGTTGCTGCCTCAAACAACTCCGGTACTTTTTTTTCATCCAGATGTACTTTAATGTCCACGTGGACACACTGTTTGAATTCCTCCACCAATATCAATTGTAAAAGGTTGAAGTCTTTCCCAATCTCCTTCAAGTCACACCACCTATAAAACATAGTTTCCTTCACTCTGGCAAACTCCACATGGGTCTCACTCTCCCTCTTCCTGGCATTCCTAAATTTTTGTCCGTAAGCTTCAGGGACCAATTCATAGGCTTTGAGAATGGCTTTCTTCACTATCTCATAATCTGCACATTGGTCAATCGGTAAAGCCGAAAATATATCTTGAGCATTACCCACCAGAACACTTTGCACTAACATAGTCCAGGACCCCACAGGCCATTTTAACATTTGAGCCACCTTCTCAAAGTGTAAAAAAAACTTGGCTACCTCCTTTTCATTGAAGGGTGGAACCAGCCTCACATGCCTACCAACATCCCAAGAGTTCTGACTGGTTGTCGAACTAGCCAGCATGGATACTACTTCTCTCCGTTCCCCCAGTAAATCCAGCTCCTTGAGTTTAAGTTTCTTCTGATACTCCATGTCACGTTCATTTAACTCCCTTTCGGCTCTCCTTTCCTCTGCTCTTTCCTCGGCTCTTCTTTCCTCTTCAGCTCTCCTTTCCTCGGCTCTTCTTTCCACGAGTTCTCGTTCCTGTTCTGCTCTTTCCTTTTCTGCTTTCCTTTGCCTCTGCTCTTTCAGCTGCTCTTTCCTTTTCTGCTCTCCATTCCAACTCTTTTAACCTTTCCTGGCTCTGCAGTTGCATCTCCATTTTCTGGAGCTCCACATTTCCTTTTTCCTCTGGTAACCAATCCAAGGCGACCTCTTAACATGTTCCTTGTCCCACTAGAGATTCTACCACCAATGTCTGAATCTCTGCTTTCTTCATACTAACTCGGACGTCAAAGTTACAATATTTGGCCAATATCATGAGTTCCGATCTTTTTAACGCCTGGAACTGTGCCTCATTAGGGGACGCCGCAAACTTTTCTGCATCAAACACCATGGTGACTATCAGTTAGCACATGTTACCCTTCACACAAAAAAATTCCAATTTTTTGAAAAATTTGGGAATGTTAGAAAATTCCAAATTTGGGAATTTTGGGAATGTTAGGGAATTCTATCCCGGACGAGCCCCCAATTTCTGTTACGTGCTCCTCTCCAAACCCCGGTCACGGTGTACCTCCGAGCCCCGAAAGGAGTCACGGCAGAAAGATGTGTTATTCTGTGTGTCAATGACCAATGGCGAAACCACACCAATTGTTACCAAAAAAACAGGTATTGTATTAATGTCACACAAGAATAACAGCACAAGTACAATATTAATCAATTGTACAACAAATACTATATCATTCCTATGATGGTACCATCAGTTTCTTACAGTATAACTCACTGTGCTCCAAGTGAGCGAAAAGAACATTCCCAAAGTCTCTGTCCCGGCATCAAGCCAAAGTCGATCCACGCTCCGGTGATCATAAGAACGATGTCGTATCGACACCAGAATCCAGTTCGGCTGATAGTCACGCTGCCAAAGATGCGCAAAGGTGCCCTCAAAAGGCGACTGGGAAATCACACCTTCGGGTATGAACGTTCAACGGCTCCCAAACGGCGAACCGCAAATTCCCACTCGAAATCCACGTTACACACGCAAACCAGGTTAACGACTGGGTGCGGTGAAATGGCTGGAGCGAGGTGAAAAGGCTGGATCGATGGGAAATTGCGGGAGCGAGGCAAAATGGCCGACAGGCCTGTACTGGAGGCGTACCTGCACTCCAACGATTTTCTTCGGAATCAACCGCAAAACCTGTCATGCAGGTTTATCTGTCACAGCGATAACCACTCTGTCACAGGAATCCCTTTCCCAGGAAACCCAAAGGTCGCTCGTGACCCCCGTTCGCCAGCGTTTGCTCAAGACCTCAAAGCAGCTCGGCTTCTTCTCGACCTCACTTGCTCCGCTTCTTCTTCCTCCCTTCTTCGTCCGGTTTTTCTCTCGATCCGGTTTCCGGTTTCTTTTAAAACACTAATTTTTTTTACCTTTTGCAAACAGTTATCTCCATTTCACTTAAACGATAACAATAATAGTACATGGAACCAAAAATGCTTACAGTGGATGAAAACCACAACGACGGAAGTGACGAATCCGTAGCACTACATTGGCCTGAACTGGCCTACATTGGACTGTAATGGCCTGAACTGGCATGAACTGGCCTGAACTGGCCTACATTGGACTGTAATGGCCTGAACTGGCCTGAACTGGCCTGAACTGGCCTACATTGGCCTGAACTGGCCTACATTGGACTGTAATGGCCTGAACTGGCATGAACTGGCCTACATTGGCCTGAACTGCCCTGCAATGGCCTGAACTGGCCTGTAATGGCCTGAACTGGCCAGTAATGGCCTGAACTGGCATGAAGTGGCCTGCAATGGCCTGAACTGGCCTGCATTGGCCTGAGTTGGCCTGCATTGGCCTACATTGGCCTGAACTGGCCTACATTGGACTGTAATGGCCTGAACTGGCATGAACTGGCCTGAACTGGCCTACATTGGCCTGAACTGGCCTGCAATGACCTGAACTGGCCTGTAATGGCCTGAACTGGCATGAACTGGCCTGCAATGGCCTTAACTGGCCTGTAATGGCCTGAACTGTCCTGAACTGGTCTGCAATGGCCTGAACTGGCCTGTAATGGCCTGAACTGGCCTGTAATGGCCTGAACTGGCCTGCAATGGCCTGAACTGGCCTGAACTGGCCTAAATTGGCCTGAACTGGCCTGCAATGGCCTGAACTGGCCTGTAATCGCCTGTAATGGCCTGAACTGGCATGAACTGGCCTGCAATGGCCTGAACTGGCCTGCATTGGCCTGAGTTGGCCTGCATTGGCCTACATTGGCCTGAACTGGGCTACATTGGACTGTAATGGCCTGAACTGGCATGAACTGGCCTGAACTGGCCTACATTGGCCTGAACTGGCCTGCAATGGCCTGAACTGGCCTGTAATGGCCTGAACTGGCATGAACTTGCCTGCAATGGCCTGAACTGGCCTGCATTGGCCTGAGTTGGCCTGAACTGGCCTGCATTGGCCTACATTGGCCTGAACTGGCCGACTTTGGACTGTAATGGCCTGAACTGGCATGAACTGGCCTGAACTGGCCTATATTGGCCTGAACTGGCCTGCAATGGCCTGAACTGGCCTGTAATGGCCTGAACTGTCCTGAACTGGTCTGCAATAACCTGAATTGGCCTATATTGGCCTGGACTGGCCTGCAATGGCCTGAACTGGCCTGTAATGGCCTGAACTGTCCTGAACTGGTCTGTAATGGCCTGAACTGGCCTGTAATGGCCTGAACTGGCCCGTAATGGCCTGAACTGGCCTGCAATGGCCTGAACTGGCCTGAACTGGCCTACATTGGCCTGAACTGGCCTGCAATAGCCTGAACTGTCCTGAACTGGTCTGCAATGGCCTGAACTGGCCTGTAATGGCCTGAACTGGCCTGTAATGGCCTGAACTGGCCTGCAATGGCCTGAACTGGCCTGCAATGGCCTGAGCTGGCCTGTAACGGCCTGAACTCTCCTGAACTGGTCTGCAATGGCCTGAACTGGCCTCCAATTGCATGAACTGGCCTGAACTGGCCTGCATTGGCTGGTTTAGCAACATGTTCGCCTAGAGTCTGGTGGAATGACCTTCATGTGAGTGTGGCGACATCCAGACTGCAGACAACCTTGTGCGGCACTGCCCAACTCACTACAGGAAGGGGGTGGCAAGAGCTACAAAGCCTGATACCATGCGCCATGACTGGCTGAGAAAACCAACTTTTACTACATAGATCCCACACTGATGAAGCCATATATATATAAAAAGTCCACTAGGCCAGGCTTTCTTGGTTCTTCTTCTTCTTTCGTATGCAGCACAAAGCTGTGAGGTAGCATCATTGGTTAAGGGCAAGCCTGTGCCACTGACGCAACACCCTCTGTCGGTTTGTATAACAAGATTGAGGCTTGTGTAAGAGCTTCCATTTCCCTAAGAGGGAAACATGTCACAGTCTGACAATCATTGTAGTTGTTTTGCCCACGTTCATCCTCACCAGCATCCAGCTCTCACCTGTGACTCTGAGAAGCTGTGAGCATGCAACAGCAGCAGGCTAAACCAGCGGAGGGTAGCGGATGGGTCTTCAACACTCGGCGAGTCTTCTACACTTGTCTCTCTATGCGTATGCAGACTGCCTAGGCAGAATGGACAAAGGAGATCTAATGGGTTCGACAACCACGAAGGCGATAGCGCATGGCAGTAATTCCGCATTTAAGGGTGTCTGCTCAAGTACAAGGGAACTGATAGTCAGAAATCCAGCTATGGGCAAATAACCCCTCTACCTTTAGGGTAGGTTTTTGAGTCAAAAGCTAGGAGAATGACACTTCAATACAAGACCTGGAGCTTTGTGGTTGCTGCAGCCATCTCAGCCTCTAAATACAGTGGAAAAACACTCCGCCTAAAGAGGTGGATTACTTTGCGCATGCTGATCCTCATTTTAAATTGACCTAGCGCAGGTTGCCCCCCCCCCCCCCCCCCCCAAAAAAAAACCGCAGGTACAAGCGACACTGGTCGCCGCAGCCTCGCAATCCTGCATGTAGGTAGGCAGCTGAGTAGTATGGGTCGTTTTTTGGTTCAAGAGTTATCAGACAGAGTGACCACTATATTCGTCATGGGTGTGCGTCTGTGTGTTTGTCTGTCCACAGCATAACTACCCGATGATATCATCCGATCTTGATGAAACTTGGGTTGGAGGTTGATATCATGATCTTGTGCCTAGAGTGGGCGTATTGCGCCCATTGTGGGTGGAGCCACGCCCGAAAAAGATGTCTTTTTAGGGGGTAATCGAGTTCAAGCTACATCTTCTCCGAGGGAGTTGGTGGAATCTGACGGGGGTTTCGGTATTTGGTTAGGCCAATGTCATGTGTCTAGCCCCGCGGAGCTCGATTTTTCATTTTCGCCCCAAGGTCAAGGTCACATTTAGAAAAGTCGATTTTTGATGGTTTTATTACTTTGTTCGCTTCCTGATAGGGTGAAATGTCGTACATGATCTTACATGATCACATACATCATGAAATACAAGTTTTCCAACAAATTTCAGAATCTACGACCTTTGACCTTTGAAGGTCACAAAGGTCAAATTTTCAAAGTTGTCGGAATCGAACCGAATTTTCGGTATTGTGCAGCTAACTAACCTCATAACTGATTATATACTTCATTTTCTATCTCATTTCAAGGTCTGTAACCTTCGTTTTGACATTTCAAGGCCAGCACCACACACAATTATGTACAGCTGGCTCTTGAAGGCCTGCGCACGCAGCGCATTGGGGCCCTTTGTAAATAGGCATGTACACCGCATGTCGGGGGCCGACACCTGCCACGTGGGCCCCCGACCCCCCAGTCCGGGCCTGTTTCGGTTATTGTCCGTCCTTTGTCATTGAATACCGCTCGCTCGTGAACCATCGTCGTCTCTCCTGACTTGTTTTGTTTTTTTATTGTATACAGAATCGAGGCTCGTGTAAGAGCTAACACATTAAACATGAAAACATGCACAGACACATAAACCATACAATAAAGGAAGCGGGAGAGAAGAGGGGAGAAAGAGAGGGAAGCGCACAAGCACAACAACAATAGGGAACAAAAACGTCGGTAGATCTGTGGAAGGGGCAGGGTTGGGGAGAGGGGAGGAAGGGTACATAGTATAAAACTAATGAACACTACTAGGAATTTCAGGAATGAAGTCAGAGATTGAAAGAGGTGGATTTGGGGTGTTTTAATAGGGGTAGAAAAGATCATGGTTTTGGATGGGGGAAGACAAGAGATGTTGGTGAATAGCTGCTTTGAAGACCCGGAGGGAGGAGCGGGATTGAAGAGAGTCTGGGAGTTTGTTCCAGAGGTCGGAAAAATAGGAATTAAAGAGTGAAGGTGAATAGAGAGTCTTGATTTTTGTAGTTTCATCAGAAGAGGGTTGCTGGCAGATCCTGTGCGTCCTGAAGGATTTTTTGGGGGGGACAGCACAGATGGGAAAGAGGGTGCTACACAAGAGGAGTCGGTAAAAGACAGAAAGTCCACCAACCTGCCTGCAGCGAGCGAGTGAAAGGCCCTCAGAATCAGCTTCATCGCAGGAGATTCCAATGATTCTTAAGGCTTTGGATTCAACTGCGTGAAGCCGAGCTAGGTGTGAGGCAGGAGCACCAGCCCAGAGGGGAGAGCAGTATTCCATTGAGCTGTGGATGAAAGCCTTGTATGTGGTGAGGAGCTCAGAAGTGCCCAGAAAGGACTTCGCATGATGGAGGATGCCCAGACGGCGACTGGCTTTGGAGGCCAGTTTGGAAATGTGTTTTTCCCAGGAAAGATCATGGCAGATAGTGAGACCCAAAAGCTTGAGTGACAGAACTTCTTGGAGAGGATTGTTGAGAAAGTAGATGGGAGGGTTGTCCAGACGGTCTTTTCAGAGAGACATAGTGAGAGTGTGAAATTTGTCAGGATTTAAAGACATGTTCCACTTGTTTGACCAGTTTGTGATTTCTTCCAGGTCTGCAGAGAGTGAGGAGGCTGCTGCCTGCTGATCTGAGGGTTGAGATATCGAGCAGCAGAGGGTGGAGTCATCAGCAAAGAGATAGGGAGGATTTCCTAGAGAGTCGGGGAGACCATTGAGGAAGACCAGAAAAAGCACAGGGCCAGAACACTGCCTTGGGGAACTCCAGCCTGAACAGGAAGGGGAGATGAGAGAAATCCATTCAGGGCCACACGTTGACTACGACCAGAGAGGAAGTCCGCAAGCCATGCGTAGAGGTTACCATGGATACCATAAGAGTAGAACAGGGCGGGGTGCCAGACCGTATCGAAGGCATGTGATATGTCGAGGGAGACAGCTCTGATTTCCTGTTTGGCATTTAGGACCTTCATCCATTTTTGAGGCAGCAGAAGCAGCATGTCCAGAGTAGAATGACCTGGTCTGAAACCAAATTGATGATCAGAGATCAAGCCATTGGAGAAGAGGAAAGATTTCATATCCGAAGCGATAATGGATTACATGACCTTGCTGATTATTGGGAGCAGGCTGATTGGTCTGTTGTTGCAAGGATCTGTTTTTGCACATTTTTTGTGTAAAGCGGTAATGTTGGCTGATTTCCAAGCAAATGGCAGATGACAATGAGCTAAATAGAGGGTGAAGAGAACTGAGAGAGGGTGAGATAGAGCGGGAGAGCAGGATTTTAAGACCCGTGGGCTGATACTGTCTGGTCCAGTTGCAGAATCAGAGTCGAGGTTTGACAAAAACTTCTCCACCTTGTCACGAGAGAAGGACACAGAGTCCAGGAGCAGCTGGGTTTGAATTGGCAAGGTGGGTACAGAGAGCAATGGGATAGGGACACAAGATTTTGGGGGCAAACACAGAGTTGAGGAATTCAGCTTTTTCACGTGTGGTGGCAGCTGTGTAGCTGTTTGAGGTAATGGAGGGGATAGAAGGGGGAACAAACATCAGAAACAAACTAGACCCTGTCTCATGTTTGTTTGTTGACCTGAGACAATAACATCATCCAGAAGCACCGAGTGACCAAGCAGTCTTCTCAAGCTCGAGAGGTAGCACAGCTTGCTCCGAATGGAGACGGGTCTAGAAAATGTGACCCAAACATTGAATATCTCAACTGAACCCGATAACAAACCGCAGCCAATGGGCATTTCATACCAGTGGTGCAAAAAAAACAAGATATGTGAACAAAAACAAAAAGAGGCAAACATCTTGAAATATGCGTGCTGGATTATTTGCACAATATCCGAATTCAGATGACTGCAATCACCCGGAAATACATTCCACCATTGTGGTCAGAGAGCTCGTCTGATTGGATATTGATCTCGCAGCACTCAGTGAAGTTCCCTTCGCAGAACAAGGATCAATGATGGAGCATGGAGTGGATTATACAATTTCCTGGTCAAGGAAAGGCAAAGATGAATGATGCAAAGATGAATCACCTTCTTATCGCTTCCAAAAACTTCCAGTTTTGCAGTACTTGGACATGTTAAATAAGGTGGTGTATAAGACTGCATAAACGGTGGTAGACTTCCGGAACTTTTTAAATACGACTTTTAAAAATCATTAATATATTTCATTTGAATGATACACTTGAATACTGCGTGGGGTAAGATGTTCTCTGAACTATCTAGTTCATATGTGTTGTTGAAATAAACTTGTGAAAAATGCACATCACCATTGCACAGTGACCCCTTTTGGGTGGTGGCTCCCTTGTATCAGGCGGAACAGATGCATTTCTTTGAAGCATCAAAAGTCTTTATGTTCCCCACAGTGTGACCACTATTGATCAAGAATTGTACTGTCAACTCATTGGCACTTGGAGTATTTCCCAGAATTGTCACATCCTGATGTGAAACAACGCGGCATCATAAGTTGTGGCGACGCCATTTTATCCGAGATGCTACACTCTCACAAAAGAGCAAGCGCTGTCAGAATAATGGGATATTTTACTCTTGCCCTTCTTGATAGTGTCTTCCCCAAAATACAGAATGTACAATACGATTCAAAAGTCTGAGGCCAACTTGAAAATAAACATTTTTCTTGTCACATTGCATATTTTGATAAATAAAAGCTATTATGATCATGTTTTACTCATATTAAAGAAACAAAAATGAATTGTATTTTCCAATATCAATCCATGAAATTTCAATATGTGGTGTAGACTGTGGGGCAAGCCCATTTAAGATGTTATTTCGTAGTCCCCTCATTGGCAGAGGCCAAAAACCTCTGTCAAATGTATGAAGAAATATAATAATCGCAAAATCGTTTTGTTCTCTCAATAAACATCCCGTCTCTTCTTGAAAATCAATAAAATAAACGCTTTATTTGGTCTCGGAATATCTGTTAAAATCGGCTATAAATAACCCTGCATCGACGAAATGAACCAATCACAAAGCAGTTATAGCATCCTCTTTCGCGCCTGAAGAATACTTGACAACATGGCGGACGACGCCACTTCCGCGAAAGCCGTGGTAGCTGATAAAAACAGATGTTTCATTCACTTTTCTTCAGTAAATGAAGCCGTTCTGAAACCATTTACCGATACAACTTGGTCCAGAGCATTGGAATGTGCTCAGGTTTGGAAGAGTTCTGACGGAGAAAAGGACAAAATCGCCACCGATTTCATAAGTTCCATCGGTGGTAGCTCGGACTGTGTGCAATTAGATCTACCCAGTACCAGTACGACAGCTACGACTACGAGTACGAGTGATCCGACTACGAGTACGAGTGATCCGACTACGAGTGGCCGCCATAACAAGACAATGTGAGGAAATGGCCGGCAAAAGTCAACGAGCAGTTATGAGAAAGGATCTGACAGTGAGTCGCATGACGCGAGATGAGGAAGATGTGAACCGCATCATCGAGACAACTTCAAATCTAACTAACCCATTTGAAGAGTCGGAAATGGCATCAAGTGAAGTAGTACATCTCGCGTCCGGTGTTGTGGCATCACCTGAAGTGTCAAATGATCTCCTGACGACCGAAGAAAAGGGAGATGCTGCCTTTCTTCATTATTGCCAAGAAAGGCTCCAGAACGAGGAGAAATCTATCCAGGACACTCTACCAAAAGCAAAGCTCAAAACGTTCACTGAGATGTCAAAGACAGTGGTCTCAAGTGTGAGAGGGAAAGAGGTTGCCTTGAAGAGTGACAGGGACCTTTTTGCCAGACTTGTGATCATTGGCAAGGTGAGGTGTGTGAACCTCCAAAACATGATGACCTACTCACTTGGGCCTTTGCCTCTTCCAATAGCAAAAAGTGATGGTTGATTTGTCAAAACCAACAAGGCAAAGCTCCTTCATATGTTAGAAGAGGTAAAAGTGCCAGAAACTGGTGAGATACCACTGGGGCCTCCAAAATGTGGTGTTTGGATTGTGGATGGCATGGCGCTTCTTCAACAACTAAACCAGAAGAATATGCCACAGACCTTTGGGCAGCTTGCTGTTAAAATACTGAAGCAACTGGTCAACATCAGCTTCTTGAACAAATCTCAGTGTATGCACTTTGTAACTGACACCTACCCTGAAGTCAGCATTAAAAATGCAGAGCGCAAAAGAAGAGCTGCCAGTGGATCACAAAAAAGAAAGATCGCAAAACCAGAACAAAAAATTCCTAGGCAATGGAAAAAATTCCTTGCAAACGGCCACAACAAGCATCAGCTGGTGAAATTCCTTGTGGCAGAATGGAAGAGATGCAAGGCAGACCAGCTCAAAGGAATTCACTTGGTTGTAGCCCATGAAGACAAATGTCATTCAATTTGTACAGACACAGACGGAACTGTCAAGTTTGAAGCAATAGAAGAATTATCCTGTGATCACGAGGAAGCAGATACTCGCATGCTATTACACGCCAAGTACATAGCTGATACAAGTAACAGCCCACCAGTTATCATCAGGAGCCCAGATACAGATGTATTTGTGATCGCCTTGGGACTTGCTAATCAAATAAGTTCACCGCTGTACTTTTATACTGGTAGAGAGGACAAAGTGCGCACAATTGATGTCGGTGCTGTTCAGCAGGAGTTGGGAGATGAACTGACGGAAGCTCTCATAGGATTCCACTGTTTCACCGGTTGTGATTCGGTCAGTTCCTTTTATGGAAAGGGGAAACAAAGAGCCTTTAAACTACTGCAGAAGAATCCCATCCTTATAGAGTCATTCAAGGAACTTGGTACATCTTATGACATATCTGAAGAGATGGTCAGTCGTCTGGAAGAGTTTGTATGCCTACTGTATGGGCAGAAGGAAATTACTTTAGTAAATGAAGTGAGATATCTCATGTTGAAGACAGCAAACAGAACTGAAATTTTCATGCCCCCAAACCAGGACTCCCTCAAAAAGCACATCCAGAGAGCTAACTATCAAGCCAGCATCTACAAGAAAAGTCTGGTGCAACACCAGGATCTGCCATCTCCTGCAGACAATGGTTGGAAGATGGATGGCAATGAGCTCACAATTGACTGGATGGACCTAGCTTGAGCTCCTGAAAGTGTTCTAGAACTTGCATTCTGCAGATGTAGGGGATCAAAGTGTAAACCTCCAAATGCTGATGAGTCATGCTGTATCTCTCTTGGACTGAGATGTACAGATCTGTGCCAGTGCAAGAAATGTGAGAACATTCAGCTCCCATCAGACATTGAAGAGACAGAAGACCCCGACAATGGTGAAGGTGATGATGAGGAATATGGAGAGGACCTGTAAGTTCGCAAGTAAGGTGCTCAAGTATAAAATAATATAATACAAACATAAAGTGTATGCTACTCTATATATGACGAGGCAATTTCACCTAGTATATTGTTGCGGATATGAGGATTGTATTTTTTTTATTGTGTTGTATTGTATAGTAAATTGTTGTAAATATCACCCTCTGTAAAATGTAATGATTCCTTGTAAATACCTCCGTAGTGTAAAGGTCAAAGAGCGTCCCATAATTAGTCCATAAAGCATACACGTTAGCCAATCATAGATTTCCCCCTGGTTGATAGTTATATCTTTATTATGTGTATTAGGGTAAGGCCTTGTCTTCCATTAAGATGACACTCCATTGCACTGCATTAAATAAGAATAGATCCCCTTTCATTCCCATCCCCAAAATCTCCATTTCCTTTCACATCCCCTTTCGTCATTGCCAAGCCTCGATTGCCAATTACATCCCCTCCAAAACCACCATTGAACATGTGCTCGGGTCGGGGAAGACGGGCGTGCCCGCCCGTTGTCATCAAGGGCGGAGCCAGAGGGTCGCGCGACCAACCAGGGCCGAGGTGAGCACACCGATGGGCGTGTCCTGAAGGCTGGCGGCTTGATCGCCGGAGGCGCTATAAAGGCGCGCGTGCAAGAAGCAAGTTGGTCGTGGTGGCCGGTGGTGAGGAGTGATTGGACCAAGAGAGAGAAAGAGTGGTTGGACCAAGAAAGAGAACATAGAGAACATCCAAGGAGAGGACATCCCGGAAAGCACAAAGCCTGCTATTCGTCGCCTTGCTCGCCAAGGTTGGACTGAGCAGTAGTTAACAGCAAGAAGCCTGTTGTAGTCCTGGAAAAGCGCGCGACGTCCACTGCCGCAGCAGCAGACAACAGCAGCAGCACCGGCGGCCACAGCAGCAACAACAGCCGCTTGGGGCCTGGACAGCGGTTTTGAGCAGGGCCGCGAAGGAACGGCGGCTGCTAACCACGCCGATCATGCTGCAGGACCCCCTTGGACCTTCCTCTCCCTCCAGCCATACACCTCCTGCCTTTCCATCCTTTTTGTGTACGTGAGTTTGTTCTGTTTGTTTTGTCCCTGGGGATTTCATTAAGCTTGTATAAGGAATTTGCACTGTGTCTCTAATATCTTCTGTATATTATTTTATTATCTTTCCTTCTTCCTTGGTTATTTTGAGCCTGTATATAGTAGGAATAAATTTAGTAGTATTTTCAACCTTTTTTTGTCTTCTTCTTCTTCTTCTTCACATCCGTGTCGCTTTTGTCTTTTCCATATTGAATATCTGTGGCGCGATCCGGCCAACGTTCGGGAATCGGGTTAGTCGGGGTAACTGTACGGCCGCGGTGCCATCCGCTCGGCAAACCAACATCCTTATCCGCGGGCCGTAACAATATTTTACTAAATAAATTGGTAATAACATGATCAGACAAGTTATGTCGCTTTTTTGTGCAGAATTTTGATTGGGTTTAATGATCTGAATGCGTTTTCATGAACTGTCCATTACAAAATTATAATAATCATTGGTTAGGTTAACCCATCCAGGACGAACCCCACGTATTAGTGGTTTGGTGAAATAACTGTTACAGTCATAAACATCATACATACATGAGCAGAAAGAGCAAAAAAAAATACAAACTTTGAGCCCATTTTTGTCACAGTGCGAGATATAGTTCATTCACAGCTATATTTCGTCATGTGAATAGCACTAAATCATCAAATTGGCAACAATGGAACATTCAAAATCACTATTTTTCCATTCAAATTGGCAATTTTATGGTTTATAATTAAATTTATGTTTATATTTTCATTTCTAATAAACTACATCCCTTTGTAAATACTTTAATAGTGCAAGAAATTTTTTTTTGCCAATTTGACTAATTAATAGATTATATAATTAATGTGCACTAAAACAATAGGGAACAATGCATTTTCTTCCTTGGTAACTATTGACAATTCGATTTATAAAGTTTATTTCCAATGCCAATGAGGAGACTACGAAAATATTTATCCAAGACATTAATAAGCCATCGCCCCACTGTCTAGTGTGGTCACCTTTTTCATGTAAAACAGCAGATATCCATTTTGGAATGCTTTCCTGCAGTTTCTGGAGAAATTCCATTAAGAGGTTGTTTCATGCATTATGGAATGTTTCCCATAATTCTTCCTTTGATTTTGGTTGTTTTTGTTTTTCTTCCTGTCCAAATAATCCCAGACAGCTTCTATTATGATAAGGTTCGGACTTTGAGATGGCCATTGTAAAAGTTATGGAGTTCCTGATTCTGCTTTATTTTGTAAATATGTTTTAATGACATTCGCAGTGTGTTTGAGGTCATCGTTGAGCTGGAAAACAAAGTTGTGGCCAATTATCAGCTTTCCTGACAGGATACCATGGTGGATTAGAATCTTCTTGTACTTGTCAGCATTCATTTTTCTTTCATTTTCACCGAATCACCCACACCGGCAACAGAAATATCCCCAAACCTGAACAGAGACTCCACCACGCTTCGCAGTCGGCTGTAGACAAATATTATACTCCTCGTGAACATATTATACTTCTAACATACCACTTTCTATTTGTCCACAAATTTCTAACTTTGACTCCTCACTCTAAAGAACTTTTCCCCACTAATTAGCATCCCAACTTTCCCCACTAATTGGATGTTTTTGGGAATGTTTCAGTCTCTTGGCTTTTTTACCTTTGCGCAGAAAGGGCTTCTTGAAAGCAACTTGCCCATTGAGACTACTTTTAAAAAGCATTCTGAGTATTGTGCTGCAATACATGTCCCCTACCAAAGTTCAAAGTGCCATAACTTTGTCAAAAATGATCGAATATGCAAATATTTTGCGCGGTTGATGCTGGTTTTCAAACTTGATCTGAGGTATGCTGAGACACATGTGTGTCACGCCTCGCCTCAATGATAAGCCCGCAAGGTCGTTCCATGGAGCGGCCTGCATGTATTGCACTGTGTGAATTATATAATTACCAACTCACGGTCTGAGGTACCAGCGATTCAAGAGATATCCATTTTTTTGAATTATTTTCGTTTAATTAACGATATCTGCCAAACCACGTGCCCTATCGCAAATTCCAAAAGGACATTTTAGTAGACTGACATGCTGAACAGATCTGTGAAGTTTCCCCTCGATTGGATCAAAAATGAGGGAGGAGCTCGGTTTTAAAGGTTCATGCTTTAAAACGTCATAACTCTGAAACCATGTGACACATGACATCATCCTCGCTGACCTTTTTGTTCGTCATGGGAATGCGATTCTGCCTGCAAAGTTTGGCCTCGATCTGTTCAGCCGTTGCAGAGAAAAAGGGGTTTTCGTGTTTTCATGAAAAACAATATGGCGGCCGAACCACGTGACCTGTGACGTCATAATTACCATTAAAATATTCTACAGACCGAGTCCCCCCTACGGTGAAAATTTGATCTCAATCGGTCCTATTATTGAAGAGAATTTTTTTTTAAAGGAAATTAAAACTTAAAATGGCACTGAGTTAAGGATCATCAGAATTATCAGAATTCCCAAAGTTCAAAGTGCCATAACTTTGTCAAAAATGATCGAAACGTCGTGAAGTTTGAACCTGATCTGTAACTTATCATGTGGAAACCATGTGCCAAGTTTGAAATCATTAGCATTAAGCGTTTAGAAAAAAAGTCTGGAAAACTGTTCTTTGCGTGAAAGACAGACGGAGGGACGGACAGACTGACGGACTGACAGACTGACAGACTGACGGAGTGACAGACGGAGGGACGGAGTGCAAACCTACAGTCCCCTCCGGTGTACACCGGTAGGGGACTAATAAGGGACATTCTGACAGTAGATTGGTCTACTTGAACCTCTGATATGTCTGTGCCAGTTCTTGTGTGAGTTCAGTAGTTGATTTTTTTTTGTTTAGGAACTTGTCTATAAGCCTAGATAAGCATACACCCACCTAGGGTTAAGTAAGTATTGCTCTGAGTTTCTTTGCTCTTCCAATCTGTTTTCCATCTTCAACTTTTCCAGTTTTAATGCTTCTGTGGTTGCTTGAATGCCACATCTGGAAATACCTGTTTTGTGGGATATTTTTCTTTGGGATTGCCTTGTAGGTGTAAAACGATTATTTTGAGCATGTCAAAGTTTGATACCTTTGGAATGGTGTGGGTTTATATTACCTGCAAGAGAGAAATTGCATATAAATGAAAAAATGTGATGACTTTTGCACAGTAGAGCACAGTACAGTACTGTATGTCATACACCCTGAACAATGTAATGGCAATGCAGTGGACATATACCCAGAAAAAGCTTCAAAAATCAGTCATCTACATAATATTCAGCCAATGGTAACTTTTTCTTTTTTTTAAAAATCAGGTGACCAAATAACACGATCTTGATCAGGTGACCCAGGTTGTGGCACAAAATACCATGGTTTTCCACGTGATACATCTACAAGTTCTTCCATGAGCCTGACATCTGACGATAAAAAAAACTATCGAATATGGAAACGTTTTCCAATTTGTCAAAAACTTAATGATCTTAACACAATCCCACTTAGGACAAACTCTCACAGCCAACTTTTTCCATGCTGTCTGACTATATCTCACCATTTTCAAGCAGTTGCATTCAATGTACACCAATATAAATACCGAGAAAAAATGCAATTTTCACAGCAATGAAGATTTGGCAAGTGAGACATCATCTGCTGATCTGCTCTGTGCTTTCAATGTGAAACTTGGTGGAAACTTGTGTTTTTATATTCAAATGAATGAGGAGTGGGCAAAGGAAGGAAACAATAAAGGATTCAAAGACATTCCACAATGCAATGTGTGCTGTATTTGGTAACAAACGTTTGCATTGGAACACTGTTATTGCATTGGATGCATTGGACGTGTACATAGCTTTTTTATGTTTTACTGTGTTCCAAGTGAAATGATTTCCAAGTGAGATGAAATGATGAATGAGTCAACACTATTCCAAGTGAAATGATGTCACATTGGTCGCTTCTTTGCTGGGTTACCAAAGCGTGCAGGGAAAGGCTTTCCAGCTTGGTTAATGACCTTGCCTTCGCTTTGGCCAAAGCCAATAGAGCGAAATATTTTCCTCTTTGATCCAGTATTGGTAACCCTCAGTCATATACATATATGTGTATATATTGTTACGGACCCCCGACGTCGGCTCTCCCCCTACCAATGGTGGGGTTAATCCCCTTGCCTTACACTGGTCGACGTGGGTCCTGGGGGTCTGTGACGTCACTGGTGGTCAGCCACGACCAGGGTAATCGGGCCAGAGACCCCAAAAAAAGACCCCCCGAATACCTGCTTACCGTGACCTCCCAACCAGCGAGGAGACAGCCCCGCCCGAGTCGCGACGGTAATGGACACGCCGAGCGAAGCGAGTCACGACCCAGGCCGTTAACAATGACTCATCCGATTATAGCGGTTTTAATCGTGCCACATAGACCAATGGAAAGAAAAGACTAAAGCAACTGGATGAAGACGAAACCAAATCTTGGAGAAAGAGCACACATTTATTATAACAACACCAGAGGAAAAGAAAGATCAAAGCTGTACAAAGATAGATGGATGTAAAAAGACACAGGGCAGCCTTATCTATACAGTCTTACTTATACCCAGGACAGAACAAACAAAGACAGACTCACACGGGGATGATGACAGGAATGGCAGGAGAAGGTCCGTTCAGCTGGCAAAGGCGGCCGGTTCGGCTCGTTCAGCCGTCGAGGTTCCGTTCCGACCTCGCGCCGTTGGTTTGGAGTGAACCCGACAACCGCTGGAACAGATATTGCCGCGTCGACGCCACGACCCTCTCTCTCTCTGTCAGTAATAATGGGATTTCCTCTCTCAGGCAAGGCATGATCTCTCGCGTCAGGCAACCCTCTTTTGCTGCTCACTCGTCGCCTCTGCTGGTCTCAACGGCTCGTCTCCTCCCATCTCTTCATGCGCGATCCTCGAACGCATATATTAAGCGGGGTCGTGTCACGCCCCCGGCCGTTTGGGTCCCACCCCCATGCTCTGTTTGTAGCCTTATTTGGTAATGGAGCTGAACAGCTCCGCCCTTGTGGCAAGCCACGGTCACGCCTCTTCTCGGCGACCCCGCCCTTCTTGTCCAATACAGAGCACATGTCCAAATGGCGGCGAACGCCGCTTTCAAACCAAGGCCAGTTGAGAGGGCGCGCACCCCACGCTTGTCGAGCTGCTTTGCAGAGAGATAGAGAGTTTGCTGGGGTATGGAGTTATTGAAGGGGAGCTATCCTTATTTGTTAATGCAACGTGGTGTCAATCTAGTGGATACAGAGCCTTAATTAAACATAGAATAGGAAATAATTAGCAAGATGATTCTAAGATTGGCTGCGCGTTGCGATGGCCTAGGGTGCGATATTTAATAATTAATAAACGGGGATTATATTACAAAGGGGGATATTTACAAGTGAAGGGGGGTTCCCAAATCTGTAACACTGCACGCTTCTCTTTCCCAGGTCCGCCCTGGCCCGCCAACTTTACTTTTAGTGTGGCACTTAGATGTAAAACCCTCTGATATTACACTGACCCTGAGTGCGACAGTTTTACCAGGGAATTAAATATGTCCCCCTGCCACGTTGCATTCTGTCTAACAGACTTACACCCACAAACTAACCGAATTGCGGAATTAATTTCAAACTACACATTTACGGTGGGGAGCTTATTTACAAGAGACTACACTATTTGGTATTTACAACACTAACCCAGGACCTGTTCTTTTGGGAAACAAAATGCAGATGTTGTTATTGAAAAGGAGAGGAAAGGCATGCATTGCACTGCACCGATACACCAACCCACGGGTGCTCTGAGGCACGCATTGATATGCAGCGCAACCTCAGAGCACCGATAAAAGCACCATAAGCACCAATAAAGCACCACACCCAAAATACAGCCATGCAATTAGCACCATCCAGTGCACAGTTATTTCAAACAAAGTTCAAATGTCACTGGTGGTGTCAGCACGGCCGATGGTCCACTGTGCTCCGATGGTCTGCCGATGGCGATCTTCTGTCTTCTTACTTGGCTGGACTTCCTGGCTTGCGGCCTATTTAGAAATAAGGGGGGAAAGCACAAAAAGGGCACAAAAGTGTCCACCTTTTTTTTATTTATGGCCAACAGGGGCCGACTACAGGGTGGCCCACCTGTTAGGCTTAGGTGCCTCCTCCCGAGGTCCGCAAGCCAGCATGCTGGCAGCAAAGCTGTCCCAGCAGAGATGCCAGGCCCCATCCCGTGGGGTCCATAAGTGGGTGGTGTTTGGCCACAAAACCCGTGGTCCATACGTGGGTGGCAACACAGATCGTGTGGTCCATAGGTGTACCGGTCCAGGCAGCAGGCAGCGGAAGTGCGGGCACACAAATGCAGCGCCGGCACATCCTCCCCCCCAGTGCCCAGAGAGCACGGTCCTCGGGTGGGAGACAGGGAGACAGAAGACAGGTGAGTAATCGGTCAGGGCGCAAGGGTACACCTCAAAACAAGGCAATGCAGAATGAGGGGCGCATGGGAGCGAGCTGAGAAAGGTTCGTCCCTACGTACGCCCCCTACATGTGACCTACACTTCCCCCCTTGCCCCTCCCCGTATTTACAAAAACCTACACATTTACAAATCCGTCACTACGTCTCGTTCTCCCCATATCTCCCCTAATACCAAATTCGTCACAATCCCATTGTCTAAATTTGCCATCACCAATTCATCATCAATCCTCATAAGGAGGGAGAGATGGAACAACAACACAATGTCACACCCACATCATGATGCGTCTTACAATCCCAAACATTTGCACAAAAATAATAAAAACATGGCATGGTGTGGAGTTGCGTCACCTCAGGTGAGTGGATGTAGATGGTGCGAGGAGATTTCAATCCTAACTACTTCCTAAATGACATTAACACACTTTACACTACCCGGGGTCTTTTCCCTGCCAATCCATTGGCCATCTTACTCTATGCGGTTTTAAGAACCAAATTCCCATTGACCAAACTGTGGTGCTTCATCAATTTGGGGTCTCACTCCCCCGATTCAACTCCCTGTGCCTTTGCACAATTTCAGGACTGGGTCGTGTGGCTCTCCCAGCAGGTCTACCCACCTGCACACCTCCACCACTGCAGTTGCCTCCGAGCTTACCTGCTCCTTACCCTAACCTATCTACCTGGGGAAGGCCCTCTGGCGCTCTCCCCACTCGGTGCCCTCTCTGGCACTGGGCTACCCGAGTCCGTCCTTTGGATCCTCGGGCCCCATCCACAACAACTCTACCGGCTCCCAGAGCCCACCTGCGGCCTCACCTGGCCGACATCCTAACAGTGGCGGGGTGCCCATTTAACTACACACACTAACAGGCCACACGCCCAGCCATTTCCACGTCACTAATGCACCCATCCAAACACCATTCTTCCACCACGCACCACAGATGCCAATATCCAACCACAATTTACCTACTCCCTCTACCTAACTCTTAAACTACCCTCCCCGGGTATTCGTGATGGGGTCCATCCTCCCCATACACAACTTCGCACCATCCACTCCACTCCACAGTTTCCACCATACTCACTCCACACCATCCATTCCATACTCCATATATTCCATACCATTCATTTCATCCAACCATGCTCACCTGTATTGGCACACCTGTGCAATCACTCTGTTACGGTCCGCGGATTAGGATGTTATTTTTACCGAGTGGAGGTATAACCGCGGCCGAACAGTTCTTCCCCGATTCACCCGATTTACCCAAACGTTGGCCGTATCGCGCCACAGCTACTCAATGTGGGAAAACTCTAAAGCGACCGAATGCAAAGAGGAAGAAGACGTACAGAAGAGTAACTGGGTTTATTATTATTTACACACATAAGCAAAAAGAAAGCAGTCACGTTTATTTACAGGGGACATGAGACGCAGGTGACACAGTGCAAATTACTAGCTTATACTGACTTAGTTTACTACCCAGGACAGAACAAACAAAACAAACTCACGTAGGCAAAATGGGTAACTTGCGGGCAGGAATGGCTGGAAAGGATGAGCAGGTGGGATCACAGGGCACAGCGAGCGGGTCCACTCCGGGCGGGAAGCGGGGGGAGCCGGCGGCTCCTTGAAATCCGCTTTACAGCGCACACCGTCAGGGCTTCACGCGGCTGGTTGAAACGGGGCTGCACTCCTCTGCTGTATCTCTCGTGTAGCTTGCTTCGTAAAAGCTCCTCGGCTTTCTCTTGGACCTTTCCTTTTCGTGTACCTCTCCACGCAGCTCAGCTCAGCCTTTCTCTCACTTCTCTCCAGCCCATCTCTTTTGGGGAACACCCCGCGGTGGGTTATATAGGCCCCGCCCCTCAACCTTTGCGAACCTCCCCCAAATGCTCTTCCTCCGCCCTCTCAAACCAAACCCCTCGTGCTCGGTTGGTTGTTCGGGGCTGGCTCACTCCTCCCCTCTATGACGAGGTGGAGACACGCCCTTCTTTCCCAACCCTGCCTCGTGGCCAATGGTGATTGAAGAAAACCGCCCAAAATGCAGTTGGCCATTGAAATGAAATGAAAGGGGATCTACTCTTATTTCACTTGGTGCAATGGAGTATTTAAATTAATGGGAGACACAGCCTTACCCTAAGACACATAATAAGATATAAGCTACTGAACAAGGGTTTTATCGTGTCCTGCAATGTGGTGTTTATGGAATAACCACCGAGACGCCCTTTGACCTTCACACTACGGAGGTATTTACAAGGAATCATTACATTTTACAGAGGGTGATATTTACAACAATTTACTATACAATACAACACAATAAAAAAAACACAATCCTCATATCCGCAACAACTCCTACACCTGGTGCTTCCTGCACCCTCCTTCCTCCAGGACCATTTGCTCAACACAACACTCAATCACCATTACTCAGTCATACACTGCTCCATACACCTGTTCAGTTGCACACCTGTGCAATCACACCTGGTGCCTCCTGCACCCTCCTTCCTCCCAGGCTCCTTCATTCAATACAACGCACAATCACAATTATTCCTCATACGCTGTTCCATACACTTCCACGCTCAATACAACTCACAATCACCTCACACTTTTCACAATACACTTCTAATTCTCCGAACCATTGCCTCAGGCACCCAAACTCTCCCACGCTCAAACACACATCCTTCCCGAGCATTGCCCCGCAATTCCTCATTTGCTCGATATCAAGATTCTCACACACACGGCATCATCTGATCTACCTACTCCCCTCTGAAACTCGCGCTTCCCAGTCGCCCCTTATACTATTGCGCTCCCTCGTCATTATAATCCAACTACCCTACTCTCCACGTCCCCACGACAGGTATAATGTCGCTACTTAAATCTCCGGTTACCTATGGTCAATCTTCTCTAGATCCCTATACATTATCCAAACCCTCCCTCGGCGAGCTTACACTGCCATAAACCCCATAAAACTATAGCTCATGTGCCCCCTTGGATGTGAGAGATGACAGAGTTGCCATCCCCTCACATCGGGTATCTCCCACTATCACTTTTGCCCATCCAATTTCCTGAAAATCAAAATTTGCCAATCACTGCCAATCATTCTACCAATCAACAATTTGCCAAACATTTCTGCCAATCCTATTCACTACTCTCAAAATTTCGAATCCAAAACACTATCATCATCACAGTCCACTATATCTGAGCCTCGGTGCGTCGTTACATTATTAAAACTCGGCTTCGCAAAGCTGAGCAATGAATTTGGGTGGTTTGGTCGCCTGCAGGATGAGTCCGTCCGGTATTCGGTTCAAGGGAGGCGGCATGCTCGGCCCGAGATTCCATGCACCATCTTGGCGCGGATCCTTGCGGTCTCCGGCCCGATGGCTCGATCCCGCACGGCCGGAACGCCGCAACCACAAGGGGGCACCGTTCCGCTTCCTCCTACTTGCCCTTGAACCGGACCGGTCGCCTCGCCCAACAAGGCCCGGACTCGACCGTGCGGGGCGGGGCCAGGCCCGAATCGGCAACGACGCTTCGAAGAGAAGCGACGCTGCACCGATCCGCACCGGGCCTCGCATCCAACAAAGCGCCCCGAGTGCCCGCGTCGGCTATCCGTCGCCCTAAACGCTGCCCCGTTTAACGTCGATGCCTTACTCGCATGCTCACACGCATACGCGACCATTTTCACACTCACCAAACCCGGCGTCCCAACGCCGCCCATACATTCCACACACTCCGTCCATTCCACCACCGCACTCCCTGTTACACACCACACCTCTCGCGCACCCTCTTGCGCACCCTCGTCGTTCGCACACTTCATTGCACACCTCTCCTCCGTTACATCCTACGTAACACTCACCATGGGCGTGCACTCTCGCATCCACCCACTCACGCGCTTCAATGGGCTCGCCCACACCCACGCCACAACCAACTCAGGTGTGCTTTCTCGCACATTCTCCCCGTCCATCCCAAGCGTGCATCCTCGCACCCGCTCCTCGGTCACATCCTCTGTGACAACCATGGGTGTGCACTCTTTTGCACACCCGATCACGCGCTTCGGTGCGCCCTCCCGCACACGCGCCACCACTAACTCACTCTCCGTGTCACACTCCGTACACTCCGACGTGCATTCTCGCTCGCACTCGGTTTCACACTCGCGCTCCGATGTGCCCTCTCGCACTCGCGCCACCACCAACTCACTCTCCGTGTCACACTCCGTACACTCCGACGTGCATTCTCGCTCGCACTCGGTTTCACACTCAGGCTCCGATGTGCCCTCTCGCACTCGCGCCACCACCAACTCACTCTCCGTGTCACACTCCGTACACTCTGACGTGCATTCTCGCTCGCACTCGGTTTCACACTCGCGCTCCGATGTGCCCTCTCGCACTCGCGCCACCACCAACTCGCTCTCCATGTCACACTCCGTACACTCCGACGTGCATTCTCGCTCGCACTCGGTTTCACACTCACGCTCCGATGTGCCCTCTCGCACTCGCGCCACCACCAACTCACTCTCCGTGTCACACTCCGTACACTCCGACGTGCATTCTCGCTCGCACTCAGTTTCACACTGGCGCTTTGCAACACGCTCATTCCCCGATGCACACTTTTTTTCCACAAGCGCGCCATTTCCACTCACCCCACTCACAAGGGACCCTTCACCAACACCCGGGTGCTTTCTCGATCCCAAGCGCGCGAAAATTCTTTTGTCGCCAAACATCCTTCTACAAAATCTCCCCGCATAATATACAGGCCGACACACCTGGGGGATTCTTCTCCTTTGCTCCAACACCACCTGCAAACTTTCATTGGTGTTATTAAGCACAGCATCGTGATGTGAGCAGGGACTTTGCACATTTTCCATCTCTCCCTGCCGCGAGTGCTTTTCTAAGTCCCCGGTCTCTCCAATCCCAATTTCAACTATTCCTTTTTCTTTATTCACCTCGACGACCGTTGGCTTTAATAAAATTTTCTCTCCTACCTCAGCAGTCGCCGGCTTCCCTAAACCTCGGGTCGTGATTTCTACCCCCGTCATTTTAACCGCGCCCTGCTCCGACTCGCTCAACCTGCGCTCCTCGACTCGCGTTACCTCATCGTGCACCCTTGGGACCTTCTCGCCCGGTTTGCTCCCAAGATTCTCCCCTATTGCCAAATTCGTCCCCATCTTTTCCATATCACGCCTGGATTCCTCCCTTTTTGACTCTGCATTCATTTCTTTTAGTTCCTTAGTCATTTGAACACCCATGTCGTTAATTTCCCTGGTGGAATTTCCCTGGCCCCTGTGCATACATTTTGTTTTCCTCATTCCACTGGGTCAAAAATTTCAACAAATTTGCAAGAAATGGATCCCAGACCGTTGACAACGCGGGCTCGACTGCCGCGAACACGTACGAGGTGCCATTTTGTGTGCCTGAAACCTCGTGTGCGAGGGCGCCATCTTGTGCACCTGCAACCCCCACTGTTAGTGTTACACCTTCTCCAACCTCCTCCCTGGGGTCCTGGGTCATTAACTCTACCTTATCTTCTAACCCCACCGACATCCAGTTGCCTTGGTCCTCCATGGCACGACTCAAATTTGTGATATTCTAAAATTTGGGGCGCTCTTAATTTTGACCAAATTTTTTTTTTATGTTATAAAAAATTTGGTTCGGGCCTCAAATCCCACTCCTGACACCAATTTTTACGGAAACAGAGTACGGCTCTTCCCCTTAGCAAGAGGGGGGTTAATCACCCTTTTATTTTCACTGGCCGTCTCCGCTCCTGAAGCCACCCCGCTCCCTCCAGAGAGGCAGGGGGGCAACCCCGTTCGAGACCACGGACAAGATGTTATTTTGCCGAGCGGATTAGCAGCCCGCGGCTCGAACCATTAGCAGTAACTAGACCCGATTCTAAACGTTGGCCAAATCGTGCCACAGGTATTCAATGGGGAAATCACAAAGACGACCAGACGAGCATGAAGAAGAAGACGAAGGTAGGAAATAACAGGATTTATATTACTAATTATGTACAAAACCAAAGAAACCAAGGAGAAGGAAAGAAACGAAAATAATGACAGAAGGAGAAGACACAGTGCAATACTACTTATCTATACAGGCTTACTTATACACCAGGGACAACACAGACAAACAGACGACAATCAGACTTACACGAAAGCGGATTTGCAGGCAGGAATGACTGGAAGGAGGGATGAGAAGGCCCAGGCAGACGGTAGGCGTCGAGGTCCGGCTCCAGGAGTCGACTCGCGTCGTGGCGGGAAAACCTTGGCAGGCAGCGAGCACGTATCGATCACCGCGAGCGGATGTTGCATATAGCGATGGGACTGGGATGCTCCGTCTATAACAAATCGCTCGTGTCAACGCTCTCTCCCTTGAACAAGATGCCAGTTCGTCGCGCACTCCAGGTCCTTCCCCTTTCATCGGTACCTTCTCACGCGTCTCTCTCTCTCAAGCAACTCTTGAACCCTCTCACTCAACTGGACTCTCTCAACAGGGCTCCGGTGGACTGGTGACTGGTTATATAACCACGCCCTAGAATCTTCTTGAACCTCCCCGAAGTTTCTTTCCTCCGCCCTCTCAGGCCAAACCCCACATGCTTGGTTGGTTGATCGGGGCTGGCTCACTCCTCCTTCTCATGACGAGGTGGAGACACGCCTTTCTTCTCCGAGCTGACCGCGTGCGTAATGGAGTTTAGGGTGAAGAAAACCGCCCAATGCACTGGCACTTCGAAGAGATGATTGGGGGAAACTTGAAAAGGGAACTATCTTATGTCATTTGGTGCAATGCAGAGTCAACTAGTGGGAAACAGAGCCTTAAACTAACATAGAATAAGAAATAACTATAGAGAGGTCTATGATGGCCTACGTGCTTGTACATGGACTAGCTAAGGGGATGACCTTTGACCTTTACACACAAAACGGAGGTATTTACAAGAATTACTACTAGAGGGTCATATTTACAAACAAAGGATTCTCAAATCCGCAACAATATATATATATATATATATTCCAGCAAAAGTACCTAGCATTGCTAGGGGGGACGGAGAGGAGGGATAAGGGGAGGGGATGGAGGGGGACAGGGAGAGGTGGGGAGGGGAGAGGAGGGGAGGGAGGGAAGAGGATGGTAGGCATGGAGTGGAGGGAAGGAGAGGGGCAGGATCGGGGAGGGAGATTGGGGGAGGGGATGATAGTGGCGGGGTGTGATAGGGGAGGGGTGAGGGAAGGGGAGGGAGAGAGAGAGGAGGGAGTGGGAGAGGAGGGTGCGAAGGTGATAGGAGGGGAGGAGGAGAGGGAGGGGAGGAGGGGAGGAGGAGAGAGAGGGAGGGAGGGGAGGAGGAGAGGGAGGGTCCTCCTTACACCATTCACTCACATGGAACAACTCAAAGCCCTCCTTACACCGTTCACTCACAATGAACATCACACCATTCATGCACCACTCACTCACACGATTCACTCCACAGTTTTCCTTGATTGTTCCCTCATATCATGCTATTTTAGTAAGAACAGAACAGATTACCAAGTTTGTACCACGTCCAGACAGAAAAAGAAAAGAAATATAAAAAGAGAAGTTTTATATATATTTATATTTTATAGTAACATATTGTTGCGGATCTCAACGCCGGCCTTTTCCCCTTACCAAGGGGGGATTAGTCCCCTTGTCTTTGACTAGCTGACGGGACCCGGGGCCGATGACGTCCTTCCCGGACAGCGTTAGATAGGGTGTTAGGACTAAGAATTCGCTATTACCTAAGTACTAACGCCACCCAGAAATGAGGAAATAAGCCCCACCCGAATCACGGGTGCTGGTGGAAACGCCGAGCGGTAGCGAACCCATGACCCGAGCCGTTAGCAATGAATAAACCCGATCCAAGCGGTTCGTAATCGTGCCACGCTTACCCAATGGAGGAAATGACGGAGACGGTCGAATTTGGAAGAAAGGAATAACAGAATTTATTTACACTTTGTACAATAAGAAGAAGAAGAATACACAGTGCAGCCTCAAACAGTCTTAACTTATCCCTGGACAAACGGGCCCGCCACACTCAGACACACTCACACGGGGTTGCAGACGAACAGGTCGGTGGTCCAGGGATGGCGTCCAGGCAGCTCGCTCTCCGGTCCCCAACTCGCACCCTCCCGCACAAGCAGATGAACACAGCAGCCAGGAACTCTCCACGTGTCGTTTGGCACGCACTGGATTATCACAGGGCGAACGGTAGGGCTGGCTTTGGCGGTTACACTCACGGGGCTGGGTACGTAATAAACGGGCAGTTCAATACGCGCTTCCCAATGCGCTGCTCAATCAATGCCTCGAACTGTCGTGTGCACGCCGGTCCTCTCAATGCAGTTCTCACACGAGTGCTCCGGATCAGTTCTCTCCAACACAGTTCTCTGTAAGCGCCTCTCCCTTCTCACAACTCAACTCAGAACTGCGCATCCCTTCTCATCTCACGAGTCCTTTGTAAGCGCCTCTCCCTTCTCATAGCTCAACTCTTGTGCCGACAAGTCCTTTTGCATCAGTCCTCATAAGGGCAGTCATTTGTACGCCTTCCTTGCAAGTCCTCTCAGCGCGCCCTTTCCCCACGAGTCCTGTTCAAGGGCTTTGTGTGAAGACTTATATAGCCTTGCCCAGCGAACCCTCTCGAACATACTAGACGCTCTGTACCACGCCCTATCAAGCCATGCCCTCTCAGCCCTGGTTGGCTGTTGCTCTTACCGTCACCGCCTCTGACGTGCTGCTTGTCGCGGCCACAGCCCGACCTCGTGCTCCTCCCTCTTTCCAGGCCTACCTCGTGGTTACCCGACTAGTTTGAGCGAGGTAAGGGCAGCTAATGCTGCTGGGAGCCAAAGCACCACACACGGAGGGATCAGCCAAAATGGGGCGCGGGATCGAGTTTGCCCATTGATGAAAATGAAGGGTGGTCGCAAAATGAAAAGGACCTAAGCTTAATTCTTTACACAACGCAAATGTCACTAGGGAAATGGCCTACTCTTACACATACTATGACATAACTAATTCTAATGGGCCTATGTGTTGCTTGTGGACTAACTATGGGGGGCAAACCTTTAACCTTTAATGATGTTATATGTATAATCTCAAAACCTCAACACTGCCCCCCTCCTTCGCCAGGCTTGTCCCTGAGCCGAACCCACACAAGTGAGCACGACCGGTTTTGAGCAAGGGTCAGGACTACTTGTTAAATTACGTGTGACACTTAGGTGTGGTTCCCCTCTACATTTAACCTAACACCCTGTGTGTGACAGTTTTGCAACACTAGATATGTCCCACCTACTGCGTTGTGTACTAACTAACAGACTCACACCCACGGCTAACCGAATTGCGGAAATAATTCTCAAACTATACATAAAGCCGGTGGGGAGCATGTTATTTACAAGACTAATCTAATTATTTACAGTTCTACAACCCAGGACCTGTTCTTTTGTGGGAAAGACATTTTTTGAGGGAGAGAAGAGGAACACAATGCACTGCACCAATACACCATAATACCAGAAAGGCACAAAAATGCACAATCATGCACAATAATCAAAAATGCACATTTCACAATAAATGTTTGCTGCTTGGCTGCTGCTGGGCTGCTGCTTGGCTGCGTCTTGAGTCTTCTTGCTTCGTCTTCGGTGTGCCATAATAAAACTTGAGATCTTCCTTCCTGACACACCAGAATAAAAAAATGCACAAACCGTGTCCGTTTTTTATTTGCAGGGCCATCTTATGGCCCATCTGCGTGACTTTTACGCCACTTAGAATCAGTGGTCCGCAGGGCAAGATAACGCTTGCAGCAATTGTCTGCTCCAGCAAAGGTGCCAGGCATCAGAACGTGTGGTCCATAGGTTTATTGGTGCAGCCACGGGTAGCAGAGTACAGCTGCACAGTGTAGCAAAGTGCAGCCGCACGGCTCATGGTTCCTGCACACTCCCCTCAACAAAAGAAATGGGTCCATGGGTGGGGAGGAAAGACAAAGCAGAGAGTCAGCGGAGGAAAGGGTGCAAAGGTACACACAATGCAAGGCAATGCAACATGAGGAGCACGGGCGAGCGAGCAGGGAAAGCTGGGTCCCCAGCCGTTCGTAAACCCCCATGTCAGCCTACACTACCCTTGCCCTTCCACGTATTTACAATTTACAAATTCGTCGCTACGTTTTGTCTTTCATATCCACTCTATACCAAATTCGTCATCCAATCCCTCCCAAGAAGGAAGAGATGGAATATACACAATGTCTAACCACGTCGAGATGCGTCTTTACCTTCCAAACATTTGCGAAACCTGGTGTGGAGTTCGGTTTCCCTTGGTGACTGGATGTGGATGGTGCGAAGAGATTTCTCATCCTATCTATACTCTACTAACATTAACTCTTAAACTACCCGGGGTCTTGCCCTGCCAATTCAATTGGCCTCTTTACACGATGTGGTTCTAAAAACCAATTCCCATTGACCCACCTGTGCTGCCCTACGAATTTGGGTCTCACTCCTCAATTTTTCTCACTGTGCCTTCGCACAATTTCGGGGCTCGGTCGTGTGGCTCTACCAGCAGGTCTACCTACCTGCGCACCTCCACCACTGAAGTCACCACCCGAGCTTACCATAGATCCTTACAACTACCCTAAATCGGGGAAGGCCCCTCCTGGCTCTCTCACCCCTCTGATGCCCTCTCTGGCATTGGGCTACCTGGGTCCTCTCCTAGGATCCCCGGGCCCCACTGAACACTACTCTGAACTCTAACTGGCTCCCAGAGCCAACCTGCGGCCTCACCTGGCCGACAGACTACCAGTGGCGGAGTGCCCCAATAACTATACTCACCAATTAAGCCCACACGCCCAGCCATCTCCACAGACTCACGCACCCATCTAAGCACTTCTTGCTACTTCCTGCACCACAGGTGTCAATATCCAATAATTTACCTAAACCCTCTACCTGACTTTAAACTCCCCTCCCCGGGTATTCGTGAAGAGCTCCATCTTCCCCCATCCACTCCTTCGCACCATACACTCCACACCACTCATTCCACACCACTCACTCCACACCACAAGTATCTTCTCCATTTATCCACTTGCACCCCATGCAAGTCCATTCACTCAACACAATGACACTTGTCCTCAATACACCAGTTATACACTTTCTCTGGTCATCCTCGACCAATGCCTCATTTGCGCAAGTCCATCCACAAACAATTTCATTCAATTCCTCATTTGCGCCTAAATCTCAAGCTCATCCTCACACACACAGCATCATCTAACTAACTACTTCCCTCTAATACTCATGCTTCCCTGTTTCCCTTACACTAAGCACTTCCCTCGTCATTAACATCCATCTAATCTGACTACGTCCCCTCTACCTGTACAAATGTCACTACTTAAATCTTGTCCCTACTGTCATTTCTAAATCCCTAACAATATCCTAGCCCACCCTCGGCTAGTTTTCACTGCCACCCCCATAATCTAAAGCTCATGTGCCCCAATTAATGGTAAAGGTACCATTCGCCAACACTAATGCGATTCGTCCACTACTCTCGAGCCTCGTCGGGTGGGAATACATTTTCATCACAGCTCGGCTTTGCAAAGCCGAGCAAAGCATGCGGGTGGTTGGTCTACTGTTGGTTGGGTCCGTCCGGCATTTTCGATTCTGGGGAGGAGGCATGCTTGGGCCGAGGTTCCAGGCGCCATCCCTGCGTGGAGCCTTTCGGTCTCCGGCACGATGGCCCAACCTCCCCCGGTCGGAGCACCGCGCCCGCCAGGGGGCGAAGGTCCGACCTCTCCTTCCTCCCCTTGAATTGTGCCGTTCACCTTTACGACGTGGCACCGACCATACAGGGCAGGGCCCGGCACGAATCGTGCACGGCGCTCCTTGCGAGACCTCCGCGGCAACGATCCCCACTGGCCCCCGCTGCACACAAAGCACACCACGCCCCGAGAGCTTGCGTCGGCTATACGTTGGCCTAAACGCTAACCTGGTCCGCGTCGATGCTTGAGTCGCATTCTCACACCCACACGCGACCCGTTCCATACTCACACATCAAGGCGCTCCAGCGCCTCTCATACATCCCATGCATTCTACTACTGCACTCTCTCTCCGCACACGGTCTGGTGTGCACTCGTTTCCCACACACTCAGGTGCACACTCCTCCGGCGCACTCACACCATTCACACATTCCATTACCACACATCACCGTGCAAACCCTGGTGCACTCATACCACTCGCGCACTCCGTTACACACTTGGCCATCGCACACCCTCGTGTACACTCTCCCATTACATACTCCGTAACAACCACGGGTGTGCACTCCTGCACACACCCAATCAGCGCACACTTACCCACAGGTGTGCAATCTCCTGTTGCACACCCAATCACGCGCTCTGGTGTGCATCCCCGCACATGCTCTACAACACGCTCCAGTGTGCATTCTCGCACACTCTCTTCGGCCAACGCACACTCTGTATCACACTCCGTTCCACACTCCGTTTCACACTCTTCCCACATACACTGCATTGTGCATTCTTCTTCGCACTCTGTAACACACTCGCGCTTCGGTGCCGTTCGCACCCGCACGCCATTCACCTTCACGCAGCGCACCACGGACCTTCCACGAGCGCCTGGGTGACGTCGCAATCCCAAGCGCGCGAAAAATCTTTTCCCGCCAAACATTTTCGTGCCATACATTTTCGCGCCATACACGCTCCTACTCACCTTCGGGATTCTCTTCTCCTCCAACCGCACCTGCAAACTTTCATTGGGGTTAGGCAGCATGACATCACAATGCGAACACGGACTTTGCATGCATTCCATCTCAATCTCCGATTTCATTCCTATCTCTGCCGTCTCTTCAACCCCAATTTCAATTATAATTTCTTTTTCTTTATTAAGCCCGACGACCGCTGGCGCACATAAAATAAAATTTTCCAATTTGGCGGCCGTCGGCTTTTCCATACCCCATGTTGCGATTTCTACCCCAGTCCACTTAACTATGCTCTGCTCTAGCTCGCTTTCCCTGCGTTTCTCAAATCGTGTCACCTCGTCGCGTACCAATGCGACTTTCCCGCTCGACCTGTGCCCAATGTTATCCCCCATTTCTTTTATTAACTCCCCTCGGGTATCCATTCTTTCATTTAGTTTATCCATGTCATTCTTTTGGGCGTCAATTATTTCCCTTTTCCATTCGTCCCCGTAGGCCCTCATTTCAGCCATAAATTGCACCATGAAGGATTGCATGTCCATAACCATTGGCGCCGCGGGCTCGGCTTCCGCTGCCTCATGCGAGGCGCCACCATTTTCTACTCCTGCTACCGGCCCCTCTTCTGCTTCCTCCTCTATTTCTCCCAATTCTTCCCGGGGGTCCTGGGTCATCGATTCTAATTCCTCCTCTACCTCATTTACCCCCACCGGCATCCGACCGCCTTGGTTATCCATGGCACGATTTTAATTTGGATGTTAAAACTAAATTATTGGTCGCTCGTAATTTGGAGCCAATTCGTCCCAAAAAAAAATTAGTAGGGTTCTAAATCCCACTCCATGACACCAATTGTTGCGGCCAATATGCAAAATTGGTGTCCAAAATTTGGTCTACAAAATTTAGTCCCAGGTTCCAAATCCCACTCCTGACACCAATTGTTGCGGATCTCAGCGCCGGCCTTTTCCCCTTACCAAGGGGGGATTAGTCCCCTTGTCTTTGACTAGCCGACGGGACCCGGGGCCGATGACGTCCTTCCCGGACAGCGTTAGATAGGGTGTTAGGACTAAGAATTCGCTATTACCTAAGTACTAACGCCGCCCAGAAACGAGGAAATAAGCCCCGCCCAAATCACGGGTGCTGGTGGAAACGCCGAGCAGTAGCGAACCCGTGACCCGAGCCGTTAGCAATGACTAAACCCGATCCAAGCGGTTCGTAATCGTGCCACGCTTACCCAATGGAGGAAATGACGGAGACGGTCGAATTTGGAAGAAAGGAATAACAGAATTTATTTACACGTTGTACAATAAGAAGAAGAAGAATACACAGTGCAGCCTTAAACAGTTAACTTATCTCTGGACAAACGGGCCCGTCACACTCAGACACACTCACACGGGGTTGCAGACGAACAGGTCGATGGTCGAGGGATGGCGTCCAGGCAGCTCGCTCTCCGGTCCCCAACTCGCACCGCGAAGCAGATGAACACAGCGGCCAGGAACTCTCCACGTGTCGTTTGGCGTGCACGGGATTAGTACAGGGCGAAGGGTAGGGCTGGCTTTGGCGGTTACACTCACGGGGCTGCGTACGTAATAAATGGACAGTTCAATACGTGCTTCTCAATGCGCTGCTCAATCAATGCCTCGAACTGTCGTGTGCACGCCGGTCCTCTCAATGTAGTTCTCACACGAGTGCTCCGGATCAGTTCTCTCCAACACAGTTCTCTGTAAGCGCCTCTCCCTTCTCACAACTCAACTCAGAACTGCGCACCCCTTCTCATCTCACGAGTCCTTTGTAAGCGCCTCTCCCTTCTCATAGCTCAACTCTCGTGCTGACAAGTCCTTTTGCATCAGTCCTCATAAGGGCAGTCCTTTGTGAGCCCTCCTTGCAAGTCCTCTCAGCACACCCTTTCCCCACGAGTCCTGTTCAAGGGCTTTGTGTGAAGACTTATATAGCCTTGCCCAGCGAACCCTCTCGAACTTACTAGACGCTCTGTACCACGCCCTATCAAGCCACGCCCTCTCAGCCCTGGTTGGCTGTTGCTCTTACCGTCACCGCCTCTGACGTGCTGCTTGTCGCAGCCACACCCCGACCTCGTGCTCCTCCCTCTTTCCAGGCCTACCTCGTGGTTACCCGACTAGTTTGAGCGAGCAAAGGGCAGCTAATGCTGCTGGCATCCAAAGCACCACACATGGAGGGATCAGCCAAAATGGGGCACTGGATCGAGTTTGCCCATTGATGAAAATGAAGGGTGGCCGCAAAATGAAAAGAACCTAAGCTTAATTCTTTACACAACGCAGATGTCACAAGGGAAATGGCCTACTCTTACACATACTATGACATAACTAATTCTAATGGGCCTACGTGTTGCTTGTGGACTAACTATGGGGGGCAAACCTTTAACCTTTAATGATGTTATATGTACAATCTCAAAACCTCAACAATATTTTTGATTATAAAAAGAGAAACTGCATAAAAAAACATTTTATTCACTAAATATCTTTTTAAAAATTGGACCGGTCAGGATCTGGGGCCGGGAGCAAATTCTGCTATAAACACGCACATACACATACACACACACATACATACACACACATACACACACATACACACACACACACACTCCCATATGACGCTTGTTAGTGGATCGAGGCACTATTGTTCAAAGTGCTATTGCAGTAAAGCATAAGCATGCGTCTAAAGTACATCAACAACCCCAAAGCACCAAAGGTTTACCTTTATAGAGGCCTTTGTTCATCCATCGGTGCGCTTTCTACTTTTTAAAGGAATGAAATAAAAGAAATAGACTAAATGCATAGGAGGAGGAACACATTATTTTAATTCTACTTTAATTTGATTTATCTTGCCTTCCTTACTCGGAGATTTGCCCACGGAGTACACACGTGTGACTGCGGAAGCCTTTCCGTTGATCCTGCTGGTTAATTATTAGTCCCCTACTGGTGTACACCGGAGGGGACTATTAGGTTTGCACTCCATCCCTCCGTCTGTCAGTCTGTCAGTCGGTCACGCAAAGAACAGCTTTCCGGACTTTTTTTCTAAACTCTTAATGCTAATGATTTCAAACTTGGTACATGGTTTCCTCATGATAAGTTACAGATCAAGTTCGAACTTCACGACGTTTCGATCATTTTTGACAAAGTTATGGCACTTTGAACTTTGGTAATTTCCCCAACAGTTTTCCAGACGACAGACTGCCGGTAGGGGACATGTATTGCAGCGCAATACTCAGAATGCTTGTTAGTCCCCTACCGATGTACACCGGAGGGGACTATAGGTTTGCACGCCGTCCCTCCGTCCATCAGTCTGTCAGTCCATCAGTCTGTCAGTCTGTCAGTCTGTCAGTCTGTCAGTCCGTCAGTCTGTCAGTCTGTCAGTCTGTCAGTCCGTCAGTCCGTCACGCAAAGAACAGTTTTCCGGACTTTTTTTCTAAACGCTTAATGCTAATGATTTCAAACTTGGCACATCGTTTCCTCATGATAATTTACAGATCAAGTTCGAACTTCACGACGTTTCGATCATTTTTGACAAAGTTATGGCACTTTGAACTTTGGGAATTCTGATAATTCTGATGATCCTTAACTCAGTGCCATTTTAAGTTTTAATTTCCTTTAAAAAGGATTTTCTCTGCAATAATAGGACCGATTGAGATCACATTTTCACCATAGGAGGGACTCGGTCTGTAGAATATTTTAATGGTAATTATGACGTCACAGGTCACGTGGTTCGGGCGCCATATTGTTTTTCGTGAAAACACGAAAACCACTTTTTCTCAGCAACGGCCGAACAGATCGAGGCCAAACTTTGCAGGCAGAATCGCATACCCATGGCGAACAAGAACGTCAGCGAGCATGACGTCATGCATCACATGGTTTCAGAGTTATGACGTTTTAAAGCATGAACCTTTAAAACCGAGCCCCTCCCTCATTTTTGAGCCAATCGAGGGGAAACTTCACAGATCTGTTCCGCATGTCAGTCTACTAAAATGTCCTTTTGGAATTTGCGATAGCTCACGTGGTTTGGCAGATATCATTAATTAAACGAAAATATTTTAAAAATGGATATCTCTTGAATCGCTTTATTGATCAACGTGAAACTTCATACTATAGTAGACGTCATGAAACGTAACAAGTGTGCAAAATTTCAAGATGATTGGATGTACGGTCTGGAAGCTAGAAGTTGTTATTGCGTGAAGAAGAAGAGGCGTCAAGTGCGCGGATTTAATTATTTATCACATGTACAGACTGAAAGCATCGTTGGACACGACCTGTCGCGGTCATTTTAACCTCAAATAAAATTCTAATTTAAGATTTGTCGATAGCTGAGGTATATTAACAAACGAACAAAACAGATTTGGTCAAATTCTGACTTTTTAAACTCGATCGCATTTGACAGAGTTGTGACAAGCTGAGGAAGAAGAAACCTCACATTGGCTTCTCCAATATGCCATAACAAAATGGATATCTCTTGAATCGCTAGTACCTCAGACCGTGAGTTGGTAATCTATATATATAAAACACAGTTTGTGTGTGCGTGTGTGTGTGTGTGTGTGTGTGTGTGTGTGTGTGTGTGTGTGTGTGTGTGTGTGTAATGTTACTGATAGACTCCGAAACGGAGAGGCTCACGTGCTTGATATTTGGCATAGTCATGGCCATTGAGCCTGGGACGAACATGGCTGAGACCATATTTGACGAGATCCATATTTTTTATTCATATTTACGTCAGCGCATTTCAGCGAAGTACCCGCTAATCTCAGCCGGTTCCAGAGCAGCTCGCTGATTCGCTCAGAGCGATCACGTGATGTTCCATTTCCGCCGCAAGACTGATTCGCTCAGAGCGATCACGTGATGTTCAATCCCGTCATACGTCACACATTTGCACGTAATTCAGGGCGAAAAGCGATTACGGTTTTTCACCTTTATGCGACCGTGTTTTGTGTCGATTTTGTGCGATATGAATTAAATTTTAATTTAATTAATTTTTAATTTTAATTAATTAATAATTAATATTAATTAATAATATTTAATAATTAATAATAAATTAATTAATAATTAATTAATAATTTAATTTAATTTAATGCGAAATTAAATTTTAATTCATATTTCGTGTTTACGAATTCGAATACGAAGGATTTCCCCTTTCCCCTTTCGATTTCGAATACGAATCAAATACGAGCTTGAGTCGAGAGGGCGAATGTACGGGTTGGGAATGTACGGGTCTCCCCTCCCCCACCCGGCAATGCCGGGTACTTCTGCTAGGATCAGGTGATGTTCCAACTTTGCCGCCATAATCTCACAGTTATGCGTTCGCACGTAATTCAGTTTTTCCACATTTCAGCGAGGAACATTGCCATTCACACCACATAGTTTTTGGTCACTTTCATCTGATATTTGTGATTTATTTCAAACAAACTGAATTCCCATCTGCACGGCCATGTATTCCTATTAACGTTATGCAAAGTACATAAATTGTGTGGATTACATCATTTCTGGATGTGATCAATTGCCAGTAACCATCGAAATCCCTCCCCTCCCCTTCCCTCCTCCCCTCCCTCCCCTCCCTCCCCCTCCCTTTCCCCCCCTCCCCCTCCCCCTACCCTTCCCCGTCCCTTCCCCCTCCCTTCCCCCTCCACCCTACCCTCTCCCCTTCCCCCCTCCCCTTTCCCCCCCCCCTTCCCCTCCCCTCCCCCTCCCTCCCCTCCCTTTCCCCCATGCCCCTCCCTTTCCCCCCTACCCCTTCCTTTCTGCCCTACCCCTTCCCCATCCCCCTCCCCTCCCTTTCCCCCCTACCCCTTACTTTCTGTCCTACCCCTTCCCCACCCCCCTCCCCCTCGCCCTCCCCCTCCACCTCCCCCTCCTCCCCCCCCACCCTCCCACTCCTCTCCCCCTCCCATCCCTTCCCCCCTCCCATCCCTCCCCCCTCTCCTCCCCCTCCCCTCTCCCTCCCCCCTCCCCCCACCCTCCCACTCCTCTCCCCCTCCCA